>NC_090722.1:10359649-10580331 GCF_040954835.1 Lepisosteus oculatus | reverse complement strand
TATCATCGGCTCTCATACCCCTGCACCCGCCACTCTCTGTGCACAGAGGTGCCTCCAGCTCCTAATTCCCACTGGGGACTCCGGCCAGGAACACCGCATGACCTCAGAGCTGATCCCTTGCAGTATCTTCCTGGAGTGATCCCCAGATTTTAGCGCCCAGTTGCAGAGAGGGCACCCCAACGTCCTGCTCCCTCACCCCCTGTCCCCTTCACTGCTCTGTTCACCTCCGTAATTGACCCCACTAATTGAGAGAATTATATCTAATTAATTGGCCTCCTCGGTCTCAGCTTTCAGCTTCCTAATACATCTTTATCAGAACCGTTAGAGCAGAACCAGAAAATTAAATCTGAAAAGAAACATTAATTAAGGTGATGGGTAATTAAATTAGGGGGATCAGACACTGTAGTTCGGATCGCATCGGATCTTAAGATAAAACAAAACAATCTGTTTTTATTTCAGAATAGGCGAGCGCGGTCTCCGCCACAGCCCGGAAGACATGGGATCGCGCTGTCGTGCTCAGATTTCTGTTATTACAGCGGTACAAGCATAACTCGTGTCTGTAAGCGTTCGCGTCAGCCTCTTCAAGAGCGGTGAGGGTTTTATGACGCTGGCCCTTTAAATACGCCCCCCTCGACCCCCCCGTCCACTCCGTGCGGTCGCCCCGCCCCTAACCCAACAACATCCCCGCCCCCCGCTGGCGGAACGGGCACCTATTGGCTGACGGCGGGCCGCCCCCCCCCCCTCCCGAGAGTTCATTAACATGTGAAGTATCAAGGTGGAACTGGCCGGGCCAGTGCGTGTGACGGGAAAAAAACCCATTTTGCTCTGCTGCGCGATCCAACCTTTGTTAATTACTATGAGTGTGATTCCTGTGATGTAAGCGAGAGCCTGTCTTGTCCACGGGAGGCTGGATCGAAAGGCGTACCGGCGTGTTTTTCGGGGGACTGATGCCTTCATTGTCATTTTATTTTTATTTTTTTTCGAAGAAAACACCAGCCCGTGGTTTTGGCCAGGAGGAAAGGCGCAGATCGCTGGGAACAATGCCAGTCTCGGGAGTGTACTGCGCTGTGTTCGCGGCGCTCGCCTTGCTGTCCCTGGTCAGCACGGGTAAGGACCTCCCTCTCTCTCTCTCGGGACCGGCTCGGTTCGGTGGGGCTCCCGTGTTTTGGCAGCGCTGGGATCATTGTTAGGGTCCTACCCGCACCTCGCTGGTCTCTCTTCAGTCTCCTCTGCGGGTGAAGTCGCTTAAATCGTGCTGATCCTGTGTGTGTGTGTGAGGCAGTGTCAATCACGGCCCTGTGTGTGTGTTTGTATTTGTGTGTGAGAGGCAGTGTCATTCACTGTCCTGTGTGTGTTTGTATTTGTGTGTGAGAGGCAGTGTCATTCATTGGTCCTGTGTGTGTGTGTGTATGAGGCAGTGTCATTCACTGCCCTGTGTGTGTGTTTGTATTTGTGTGTGAGAGGCAGTGTCATTCGTTGGTCCTGTGTGTGTTTGTATTTGTGTGTGAGAGGCAGTGTCATTCACTGCCCTGTGTGTGTGTTTGTATTTGTGTGTGAGAGGCAGTGTCATTCATTGGTCCTGTGTGTGTTTGTATTTGTGTGTGAGAGGCAGTGTCATTCATTGGTCCTGTGTGTGTTTGTATTTGTGTGTGAGAGGCAGTGTCATTCACTGTCCTGTGTGTGGGAGTGTGTGAGGCAGTGTCATTCACTGCCCTGTGTGTTTGTGTGTGAGAGAGAAGCAGTGTCATTCACTGCCCTGTGTGTGTTTGTGTGTTTGAGAGGCAGTGTCATTCACTGCCCTGTGTGTGTGTGTGTGTTTGAGAGGCAGTGTCATTCACTGCCCTGTGTGTGTGAGGCAGTGTCATTCACTGTCCATGTGTGTGTGAGTGTGTGAGGCAGTGTCATTCACTGTCCATGTGTGTGTGTGAGGCAGTGTCATTATCTGTCATGTGTGTGTTTGTGTGTGTGTGTGTGAGGCAGTGTCATTTTCTGTCATGTGTGTTTGTGTGTGTGAGTGAGGCAGTGTCATTCATTTGGCCTGTGTGAGAGAGAGTGTGAGGTACTAGTGTCATTCTCCAGGCTTGTGAGAAAGACCTCCCAGACACGGGCGCTATCGTGTGCGTGTGCACTACAGCAGGACCCGGGCGCTATCGTGTGCGTGTGCACTACAGCAGGACCCGGGCGCTATCGTGTGCGTGTGCACTACAGCAGGACCCGGGCGCTATCGTGTGCGTGTGCACTACAGCAGGACCCGGGCGCTATCGTGTGCGTGTGCACTACAGCAGGACCGGGCGCTATCGTGTGCGTGTGCACTACAGCAGGACCGGGCGCTATCGTGTGCGTGTGCACTACAGCAGGACCCGGGCGCTATCGTGTGCGTGTGCTCTGCAGCAGGACCCGGGCGCTATCGTGTGCGTGTGCACTACAGCAGGACCCGGGCGCTATCGTGTGCGTGTGCTCTGCAGCAGGACCCGGGCGCTATCGTGTGCGTGTGCTCTGCAGCAGGACCCGGGCGCTATCGTGTGCGTGTTTACTGCGTGTAGACACAGCAATCCGAGGCAGGAATAACGGCTTGATCGCGACCCCGCTCTCTCCCTGTGCTGTGGGCTGCGAGCTGCGTGGCAGCGAGAATCGGTCGCGCTGTGTGTGAGCGCGCGAATCCCCTTGAAACCGTCCAAACCGGGCCTCAAGGTCAGAACCGGGGGAACCCGTTCACCGTGTCGCGCTGACACGCCCCCGGCCCGCGCGGGAGATCCCCCCCAGTCGCCTTGGCAACAGCAGCACCAGCTGGACACGGGGCGAAAGCCCCTGCAGCGCCGCCGGGGAAGTTCGGTTCTTGCCCCGGCGATGTCCCGGGCGGGTAGGGTTGCGCGGGCCGGAAAGTACCCCTGTGCAACGGAAGGGTTTGTGAAGTTCCAAGAACAGGGCCACAGTTCACGGCACGGGCACGGGACACGCACCTGCGCGACACGGCGTCCGTGCGGGTAGGGGGTGCGCGCGCACGTGTCCAGGGTCCGGTGACGTCATTGTTTCCCACCCGCGCTCGGAATGGGACGATCCCGTGTATCTGTGCAGTATGTGCCTCATCCTCGGGGGAGAATATAGATTCACACACGTACTCTGATATCCTCTCCTACACTGTGTATAATCTGGGAGGCATGCCATGTGTGTGTAGGCATTTATAATCTGGGAAAAAATATTTTTGTTGGCGCTGCACACACGCTTTGATCGACTTCCGATAAAACGCGTCTTGTTTCCGGCCGAAGTCCGACTGCGTGCGGAAAGGCTGTGCGTGACGTGTCGATGACGTCACGGCGCGCCGAGGGTGAGCGGGGTCGTCGCTGGCCGAGTGCGGGCGGACTCGGGGTGTTGATCCCAGCCCCTATGTCACATGTACAGAGACCGAAAAGAGTTTGCAAACGAGAGGAGCTGTTAAGCCCGTCCTGCCTGTTTGGTTGTTAGTAGCTCATTGATCCCAGCACCTCATCCAGCTGCGTCTCGAGACGATCCAGGATACCAGCTTCCAGAAAATGGCTGGGCAGCTTGTTTCACACTCCCACCACTCTCTGTGTAAAGTAGCGCCCCCTGTTCTGACTGCAGGATCTCATTCAGCTGTGTGTTGGAAGAGTCCAGGGTATGGGCTTCAGTAGCATGGCTGGGTTGCTTGATCCACACTCCCACCGCTCTTTGTGTAAAGAAGCCCCTCCTGTTCTCAGTTTTAAACACCTCCTTGTAGTTTCAGTTTTGAAGTCTTCTCTGTTAAACACTAAAGAGACTCAGTTCCTCCAGCTTGTCAGTGTGGATTACTGGTGTCTGTGCACATACTGTACTCTGGGCTGTGTCTGTGGATGATTAGGGGGTCTCTGTATGTGTCCTGAGCTGTGTCTGTGGATGATTAGGGGGTCTCTGTTTGTGTCCTGGGCTGTGTCTGTGGATGGTTAGGGGTCTCTGTTTGTGTCCTGGGCTGTGTCTGTGGATGATTAGGGGGTCTCTGTATGTGTCCTGGGCTGTGTCTGTGGATGGTTAGGGGTCTCTGTTTGTGTCCTGGGCTGTGTCTGTGGATGGTTAGGGGTCTCTGTTTGTGTCCTGGGCTGTGTCTGTGGATGGTTAGGGGTCTCTGTTTGTGTCCTGGGCTGTGTCTGTGGATGGTTGGGGGTCTCTGTATGGGACACTGTGGGCTGTCAGTGATGTACACGGTCCCTGTTCTTTTCCGGGGGCTGACAGAACACAGCACCATTGTTCGCGCCCGTGCTGACGGTGCTTGTCGCGGGGGTGTGGGGGGGGCGGCGCAGACTGATGACGCCCATTAATCTCTTAGCTGTCAGGGGCCCCAGCGGCCCGTATCTGGAACTGCGGGGAGGGGGGCAGGGAGAGAGGGGGCCAAGGCCCTGAGAGAGCTGAGAGAAAGAGACAGGCTGGCTCTAGAAGAGAGAGAGGGGAGGAGGTCTGGCTCTAGAAGAGAGAGAGGGGGGGTCTGGCTCTAGAAGAGAGAGAGGGGAGGAGGTCTGGCTCTAGAAGAGAGAGAGGGGAGGAGGTCTGGCTCTAGAAGAGAGAGAGGGGGGGTCTGGCTCTAGAAGAGAGAGAGGAGGAGGGGGTCTGGCTCTAGAAGAGAGGGGGGGTCTGGCTCTAGAAGAGAGAGAGGGGTGGAGGAGGTCTGGCTCTAGAAGAGAGAGAGAAGGAGGTCTGGCTCTAGAAGAGAGAGAGGGGGGGTCTGGCTCTAGAAGAGAGAGAGGAGGAGGGGGTCTGGCTCTAGAAGAGAGAGAGGAGGAGGTCTGGCTCTAGAAGAGAGAGGGGGGGTCTGGCTCTAGAAGAGAGAGCAAGAAGGAGGTCTGGCTCTAGAAGAAGGGGGGTCTGGCTCTAGAAGAGAGAGAGAGAGAGGGGGGTGAGGGGTCTGGGAGAGAAGAGTGAATCTGGTGTAAGATGTGAGGACTGGAGAGGCGTCTCGCCGTGGTCACCATGCTCAAAGTGTTCCGGCGGGGCACGCTGCAGTCTCGACACGCGGGCGCTGTCATCTCGTTAAGAACTGGGGCACCTTTGTTTCAGCTCTCTGGCTCGTTAGCTGGACTGTGGGTGAGGTCCTGTGCAGAGTCCTGCCCACGCACACACGGCCCAGCGCGGTCAGTCCTGCACACACACACGGCCCAGCGCGGTCAGTCCTGCCCATGCACACACGGCCCAGCGCGGTCAGTCCTGCACACACGGCCCAGCGCGGTCAGTCCTGCCCACACACCGATACACAACACCAAGCACAAAGAGGAGCAGACACTAACATGGAAGCACTACATTTCCTGCTGGAAACAACAACATCAAGTAGAACCACACCGTATCTCCTGCCGGCAGAGCTACACAGAGCTGCACCGCTGCTGTCATTGCTATGACATCTACCATATAGCCAAGCACTATAATTAGTATAAGTATAATTATTAATTAAGCTACTATAATTACAATTACTACTGCTGTTGCAGCCAGTACTGCTGCCTTTCCCTTTGTCAGTGTGGCTGAGTCAACACAGCTCAGAAAACAGAGCACACCCTAACACAAGAGTCCCAGGTCTCGTGTGTCGCATGGATAGTTCTCCACAAGCATCTCTGTAGGAAAAGTAAATGTTTGAAGTGCGGTAGTGTCCAGTGTGTCTGTATTAACCCCTCTCTCTCTCAGTGCAGTGTTAATGTACTGGAGTGTCCAGTCAGTGTGTCTGTATGAACCCCTCTCTCTCTCAGTGCAGTGTTAATGTACTGGAGTGTCCAGTCAGTGTGTCTGTATGAACCCCTCTCTCTCTCAGTGCAGTGTTAATGTACTGGAGTGTCCAGTCAGTGTGTCTGTATTAACCCCTCTCTCTCTCAGTGCAGTGTTCATGTACTGGAGTGTCCAGTCAGTGTGTTTGTATTAACCCCTCTCTCTCTCAGTGCAGTGTTAATGTACTGGAGTGTCCAGTGAGTGTGTCTGTATGAACCCCTCTCTCTCTCAGTGCAGTGTTAATGTACTGGAGTGTCCAGTCAGTGTGTCTGTATGAACCCCTCTCTCTCTCAGTGCAGTGTTAATGTACTGGAGTGTCCAGTCAGTGTGTCTGATTTACCCCACTCTCTCTATGAACACACCCAGCCCAGCTGCTGGGAGCAAAGCTGTTCTAGTGTGTTAACTGTTATCTCCTGCCCCCTGGGAGTGCTTGTGTGAACCGTTTAGTGGTGTGTAAACAGGAGTTCGTTATGAATTTTTAATTCCTGTGGTTTTTTATGTGTGGAAAAAACCTCTCAGGTTTTGGATCTTTCTCTTTCTTATTGTCTGTGTCAATTCAGATTAATTCTTGCTGTTTTACTGATGTGGCCATTTTTAAAATTGACAGAGTGATTATTTGGAAAACAGTATGACAAGAGAAACAATATCATGAGCTGTAATATCTTTTATAATGAGAGAATAGGGAGGGAGAACAGTCCAGGGTTGTCTCTCTCTCTGTGTTATACCTGTCTCTCTCTCAGTGTATACCCACTCCTCTCTCCCCTGTCTCTCTCTCAGTGTATACCCACTCCTCTCTCCCCTGTCTCTCTCTCAGTGTTCTACCTGTCTCTCTCTCAGTGTATACCCACTCCTCTCTCCCCTGTCTCTCTCTCAGTGTTCTACCTGTCTCTCTCTCAGTGTATACCCACTCCTCTCTCCCCTGTCTCTCTCTCAGTGTTCTACCTGTCTCTCTCTCAGTGTATACCCACTCCTCTCTCCCCTGTCTCTCTCTCAGTGTTCTACCTGTCCCTCTCTCAGTGTATACCCACTCCTCTCTCCCCTGTCTCTCTCTCAGTGTTCTACCTGTCTCTCTCTCAGTGTATACCCACTCCTCTCTCCCCTGTCTCTCTCTGTGTTCTACCTGTCTCTCTCTCAGTGTATACCCACTCCTCTCTCCCCTGTCTCTCTCTCAGTGTTCTACCTGTCTCTCTCTCAGTGTATACCCACCCCTCTCTCCCCTGTCTCTCTCTCAGTGTTCTACCTGTCTCTCTCTCAGTGTATACCCACCCCTCTCTCCCCTGTGTCTCTCTCTGTTTGACACTGAGGCCTGTGTCAGCAGTGGTATCGATCCCTGGTGCAGCAGTTCAGTGGTCTGTGTTGTGCTCCCCAGAGGTCCGCTGGCTCTGTACCCATCTGGGCAGAGACGGTGTTCAGGGTCGTGTCGGTGTGAGGACACGGAGGGCGCAGGGGCTCATGGGATACAGGAACAGCACATGGGAATCTCTGACTGCGTCTGATGCCCTGTGTGCACCTCGAGACCTCCCCGTGTGCACCATGTCCCGTGTGCACCATGTCCCGTGTGCACCATGTCCCGTGTGCACCATGTCACATGTGCACCATGTCCCGTGTGCACTTCGAGACAGGGGCCTCCTGTCCTCCTCCAGCTGCACAAGAGCGCTTCGGGGAGCCCCAGCTTCGACGTGCCGCGGCGCCGCGCCGTGGTGTCAGGATGTGTGCGGGAGCGAGGCGGTCGGGAGAGGAGTGGGCTCGTGCCAGCGGGCAGCCGCAGCTGCGGGGGGGCGGGGGGGCTGACGTGGGGGTTTTGCATGATAATGGGGTGGAAACAATAGTGTGTCAGTGGCCCAGGAGTGAGGAGAATCAGTGATGAAGAGCACGTGCAGCTACTGCTGGAGGGAGGGAGGGGGAGAGAGAGAGAACACCTGGAGCTGGACAGAGACGAATGGGAGAGAGAGGCGCGGGAGGGAGAGAGGAGAGAGGGGAAGAGGAAATGACAGAGGGAAGGAGAGAGAGGAGGAGAGAGGGGCTCCCTGCTTACACTGTCCTCCAACAGGCTCAAGAGTGAATTCATTCCAGTAACGAGCTCCCCACATCAGCGCCCAGCCCTGGTTACAGCACTTATTTAAAGCCTCTATCTAGGTTATGATCTGAATGAATGAGGTTTGGAGTCGACAGAGCTGGGCTGTTCTCACAAATGTCCTGTTTCTGTAATGATTCTAATAATAACAGCACTGCTCGTAATGAAGGATGATAATGACACCAATTAGCAAAGGATTTTAAATTGAACAAACTGCCTCAACTTCGGCAGTGATCCTGCCATTCAGTGTAATCTGTCTTGACTCACTTAAGACAAAAAAAGGGTCATTTATACTAATTTGTCATTATTAACAAACTGATTTTAAAACAGTTCCCCCCCATAACTGTAATAACTACAAATCATTAACTGCACTGTACTGCACTTCTACCACAATCTCACTGTGATTTACTGCACTGTACTGTGCTGTTACCCTGATCTCACTGGGCTTTACTGCACTGTACTGTGCTGTTACCCTGATCTCACTGTGATTTACTGCACTATACTGTGCACACACTGTCACATATTCACACATTGTCACACACTGGTTGTGCTCCTGTCACAGACATGGTCACACACACAGTTGTATTCCTGTGACGCACACACTGTCACACACACAGTTGTATTCCTGTGACACACACTAACACACACACATAGTCCTCCTGTGACGTGTAGTAGCGTCTCTGTGAGGCTCCCACACATAGCCTGGCTGGGCTGAGACAGCAGGTTGGCGTTTGTGTGTCACAGTGGGCACAGTGCGATGCCCCTGGGTGTGTGGCGCAGGCTAGGTGCTCTGGAGTTCCTTGGCGCGGCTGTCCGGCTCTCTGGGCAGAGAATGCAGGCTGACAGGGTGTCACTACCATATCCTCATGTCTCTCTCACTTCCTCCCCAGACCAGCACTGATCACACACACTCCTACTCTCACCCAGACCAGCACTGATCACACACACTCCTACTCTCACCCAGACCAGCACTGATCACACACACTCCTACTCACACCCAGACCAGCACTGATCACACACACTCCTACTCTCACCCAGACCAGCACTGATCACACACACTCCTACTCTCACCCAGACCAGCGCTGATCACACACACTCCTACTCTCACCCAGACCAGCACTGATCACACACACTCCTACTCTCACCCAGACCAGCGCTGATCCACACACATAGACAAGCACTGTTCACACACACACACAGCCAGACAAACACGGTTCTCAGACAATAATATACATACACCAAGATATGCACACTCGGCGCTGATACACATACACACACACACAATGGTGTACACAAACAGTGAGTGACACACAGAGACATACACAAACACACAATGGTGTACACACACACTGACACACAGAGATCCACACACTCACAGAAACTCCCTGATGTGTGGGGACAGACAGAGGGATGAGCACACTAACACAGATGTGTGTAACAGACACACACACAGGCTGGAGAAACACACACCCGCACACATGCACACACCTCAGCTGTCCCTTTCCTTCCCCAATCGGAGGAGCTGCTGTCCTGCTCCAGGCTATTTATATCTGTGTGCTCTGTGCCAGCGCGGAGCTCAGTGCTCATTGTCCTGGGGGGAGATTCACACAAACTACACTGGGCTCGTGTACACAGCTCTGAGCTTGTAGCTCTCACTACCATTCACACACACTCTCACACACAATCTCACTACTATCACACTCTCACTACCACTCACACACACTATCACTACCACTCGCACACACTATCACTACTACTCTCACTACCACTCACACACACTCTCACTCTCACAAACTACCTTTCACATCTCCAATTGAATATCATCTTATTCCGCACTTTGTCTTATTAATGAATTTCTTTTCTCTGTTTTCACTTTAAATTCCATGTTGTGAAAGTAAAAGCAAGAAATGGGGCCGGTCTGGAATTCCCCTGGCCTCCCCAGCAGAGAACCGTTTCAATTTCAAAACGAGTCACAATTAAACGGACATTGTGGGAAAGAGGAGAGACGGGAGACTAGAGACTGGAAAGGAGAGAGGAGAGACGGGAGAGGAGAGACAGGGGAGGGGAGACAGGAGAGAGATTGGCCTTTAGTGTTCGAGAGGGATCAGCCTGGCAGAGAAAGCACCAGGACACTGGGCACAGTGGGCACACAGGGCATGCCAGTCTGCCCTGCCCACTGCCCCCGTGGCACAGAGACACCCCAACACCCTCACGCTGGCAGAAACTGGGCAAAACAGGAGCGTGACCCCCACTGGCAGCTGGTCCTGGGGTATATAGCGCCTGGCGCAGGCCGGGGCAGAAAGATGGAGGGGAGGAGTCAGGCGAGAGAGAGAGTGTCTGTTCGAGACGGAAGTCTGTGAAGAGAGTAGTTGTTCGCAGGCTGGGAGATGGAGCAGGGTGGGATCAGTATTAAGTAGGACAAACACAATTATTCAAATAAACCGACACACTTTCTCTGAAAAACAGATGCCAGGAGAGAGGGAGGGGGAGGGAGAGGGAGAGAGACAGAGACAGAAAGGGAGACACATTTAAATCAGGTAGTAGTAACAGCAGACAGACAGACAGACAGGTGCCGTTTGCTCGGGGGCAGAGACAGACAGACAGGTGCTGTTTGCTCGGGGGCAGAGACAGACAGACAGGTGCTGTTTGCACGGGCACAGAGACAGACAGACAGACAGGTGCTGTTTGCTCGGGGGCAGAGACAGACAGACAGACAGGTGCTGTTTGCTCAGAGGCAGAGACAGACAGACAGACAGACAGGTGCTGTTTGCTCAGAGGCAGAGACAGACAGACAGCCAGGTGCTGTTTGCTCAGGGGCAGAGACAGACAGACAGGTGCTGTTTGCTTGGGGGCAGAGACAGACAGACAGGTGCTGTTTGCTCGGGGGCAGAGACAGACAGACAGGTGCTGTTTGCTCTGGGGCAGAGACAGACAGACAGACAGACAGACAGGTGCTGTTTGCTCAGAGGCAGAGACAGACAGACAGCCAGGTGCTGTTTGCTCAGGGGCAGAGACAGACAGACAGGTGCTGTTTGCTCTGGGGCAGAGACAGACAGACAGACAGGTGCTGTTTGCTCGGGGGCAGAAACAGCCTCAGTCTGAGTCTCGTCAGCTTCCTGATAACTCAGGTGGTCAAACTCCGAAGGAGAAAAGGGGGAAATTGGAGATCCAGCCCGTCCCAGGAAGTGGGTCAGCCCCCGAGCCCAGTGACACTGCGTTCCCATTTGCAAACGGCGCTGGAGAAATCCGGCTGGAATTCCCGACCAGATTGTTCCTGAAAATTTAATGCAGAGACGTTTCACCCAGGAGTAAAGAAAGCCGGGATCTGAGAGAGATGAAATGATTGATTAAAATTTCAGCTCGCAGGGCAGGCCTGCAGTAGGGACAGCGTTTCAGAAAGACAAGAAATAATTCATGACCCTGACCCGGTTCGCACTGCTGGTTCTGCTGCTGCTCCGGCCGGTTCGAGTTCGACTGCTCTGGGACCCAGTCTGGCTGCAGCAGGTGGGATCTCAGAGGTGGCTCGGTTCAAAGTTCAGGGTCCAGGACAATTGAATGCAGGAGAACCTGAGGGGTTAGGTTAATGACTCCATCCAACACTAGGGGGCGACAGTGGAGGATCAGCAGTGAGATCATAATCTATTCTCTGTGGACAGCCGGGCCTGTGGTCACTGAGCCTGTCCTCACTGGACAGCCGGGTCTGTGGTCACTGAGCCTGTCCTCTCTGGGCAGCCAGGTCTGCCTGTGTCCAGTGTCAGTGTCCAGGCTGTGGTCATTGAACCTGTATTTCATTAGGTTCTTTTTCTATTTGTTGTCTCTTTCCCTGGTCAAATACTTGACCAGTGGTATTGTGTTTCTGGGGCTCAGCGGCGTTGCGGTGTGTTGTTGTGTTTCTGCAGCTCAGCGGTGTTGCGGTGTGTGTTGTTGTGTTTCTGGGGCTCAGCGGCGTTGCGGTGTGTTGTTGTGTTTCTGCAGCTCAGCGGTGTTGCGGTGTGTGTTGTTGTGTTTCTGCGGCTCAGCGGTGTTGCAGTGTGTGTGTGTTGTGTTTCTGCGGTGTTGCGGTGTGTGTTGTTGTGTTTCTGCGGTGTTGCAGTGTGTTGTTGTGTTTCTGCGGTGTTGTGGTGTGTGTGTGTGTTGTGTTTCCGCGGCTCGGCGGTGTTGCGGTGTGTGTGTTGTGTTTCTGCGGTGTGTGTGTGTCCCAGTCTGCCTGCCTGTTCCTCCCACACAGGCTCTTCAATCACGCAGAGTCTTGGGGGGGCTGAGATGCAGCAAGCTTGGGGGTGTTTCCTGGCAGGAAGCACGTTTGGGAATTTCCAGAAGCGAAAGCCGGCAGGGTGAAGTGACGTGTCCCTGATTTATTTATCCCTCTTGGAGGGCTGGGTTCCTGATTCCGAAGACTAGAAAATTGCACTTTCCAGCAACATGGACACATGCCTGTCAGGAACAAGGCTCTCCCTCCTGTTCCTCCCTCTGTCCATCTCTCCCTCCTCCTGTCTCTGCCCTCTATCCCCCTCTCCCGCCTCTCTCTCTCCCTCGTCTCTCTTTCCTCCCAGAGAGACACGAGGACAAAGAGTGTCTTCAGCAGGCTGAGAAAACAGCGTCTCTGCCTGTCACACAGGTCTCTGATATCAGCACATCTCCCTCTCTCCTCCCCGATCTCTCCCCTGTCACACAGGTCTCTGATATCAGCACATCTCCCCCTCTCCTCCCCGATCTCTCCCCTGTCACACAGGTCTCTGATATCAGCACATCTCCCCCTCTCCTCCCCGATCTCTCTCCCACTCCCTTCATCATCAGTTTGCAGGGCTTTCCCACTGCCGTGACACTGGAAGCGAGGGATTAATAAGTAAACAGAGGGCTATTGAAGACACCGAGAATCTGGGAAAACTCGGAGAGACCTGATTCTCCTGAAACGAGAACTCCGCGTCTCGGCCTCCCCGGGTCTGCGCGGATTTTGCCTGGAGTAGTGGAGGTTTCCTTTGCCATGGCAACAGAGTTTGGCCCACCCCCCCGCTGTGGTCCGGCGTGCTGTGTTTACACTTCCTGATTGCTCTGCCTTCTGACAGTGGCCCCTCCTTTCCTGCTACCTATGAGCAGAGCTCACAGTATCCAAGGAAACCCCCAGATTCCTCCTGTGACCCCTAAGCCCCCTGGCCCCTCCACTGTGGGCTGGCCATTACTGTTTAAACAGCACAAACCTCTGTCTCCCCGTCTCTCCCCCTGAGCCAGGTTACTGTTACTGGAGAGAGACGGGCTGTACTGTAATACAGGATACAGGTGTCTGCCTGTCTGTGTCTCTCCCCCTGAGCCAGGTTACTGTTACTGGAGAGGGACGGGCTGTACTATAATACAGGATACAGGTGTCTGCCTGTCTGTGTCTCTCCCCCTGAGCCAGGTTACTGTTACTGGAGAGAGACGGGCTGTACTATAATACAGGATACAGGTGTCTGCCTGTCTGTGTCTCTCTCCCTGATCCAGGTTACTGTTACTGGAGAGGGACGGGCTGTACTGTAATACAGGATACAGGTGTCTGCCTGTCTGTGTCTCTCCCCCTGAGCCAGGTTACTGTTACTGGAGAGAGACGGGCTGTACTGTAATACAGGATACAGGTGTCTGCCTGTCTGTGTCTCTCCCCCTGAGCCAGGTTACTGTTACTGGAGAGAGACGGGCTGTACTGTAATACAGGATACAGGTGTCTGCCTGTCTGTGTCTCTCCCCCTGAGCCAGGTTACTGTTACTGGAGAGAGACGGGCTGTACTGTAATACAGGATACAGGTGTCTGCCTGTCTGTGTCTCTCCCCCTGAGCCAGGTTACTGTTACTGGAGAGAGACGGGCTGTACTGTAATACAGGATACAGGTGTCTGCCTGTCTGTGTCTCTCCCCCTGAGCCAGGTTACTGTTACTGGAGAGAGACGGGCTGTACTGTAATACAGGATACAGGTGTCTGCCTGTCTGTGTCTCTCCCCCTGAGCCAGGTTACTGTTACTGGAGAGAGACGGGCTGTACTGTAATACAGGATACAGGTGTCTGCCTGTCTGTGTCTCTCCCCCTGAGCCAGGTTACTGTTACTGGAGAGAGACGGGCTGTACTGTAATACAGGATACAGGTGTCTGCCTGTCTGTGTCTCTCCCCCCTGAGCCAGGTTACTGTTACTGGAGAGGGACAGAGATTCATGGCAGGACTGGTGAAGGACAGTGCTGTCCAGTTAGTGATCGCTGACCAACCTTCAGGGTAATAAGCATTGTTAGTACTGGACTGGTCACTCTCTGATCTGTTACTGGGCTACTGGTCTCCTACTCTCTCCTTCTCTGCCTCTCCTTCGCCCCTCTCTCCTTCTTTCTCTCATTCCCTCTCTCTCTGCTCCTCTCTCTCTCCTGTTCTGCTCTCCTCGTGTTGGAGAGACACTTCCTTACCCAGAATTCCCTCCACCTGCCTCTTCCCCTGAAAGATGACATCGTGTAAATTAATAGAGACTAACGACGGGCCGCGCCAGTGCGTGCCGCTTAAGTTTTGCTTCAGGGGGTCGTGTTTTACCGAGCGACGGGGAGCATGAATTTTTAACTGTGCGCTGTCATGTTTGCTTACTGCAACGCAGAGTCAAGACGGGACTTTTCAAATTTATTTGGAAGCTGTGAGGCGTCAAAGGCTGGCTTGCATGTACACTCTTTCACACACACGCTGACACACGCTGACACACACACACTCTCGCACCACTCACACACACACTCACACACACACGCTGACACACACACTCTCACACCACTCACACACACACTCTCACACTCTCGCACACACGCTGACGCACACACACTCTCGCACCACTCGCACACACGCTGACGCACACACACTCTCGCACCACTCGCACACACGCTGACACAGACACACTCTCGCACCACTCACACACACTGACACACACGGTCTCGCACACACGCACAATGGTATCCGTAGTCCTGCTCCTCTCACTGCCCCGAGAAAATCACACACAATCCTGAAAGATGTGATACTGTATGTGTGCGTCAGTGTGTCAGTCTGTCAGCACACTTGTCTGTCGTTGTGCCAGTGTGCCAGTGTGCCAGTAGCTGCTGTCCTTTCTCTGACCGGGTCAGTGTGTCAGTGTGCCAGTGTGCCAGTAGCTGCTGTCCTTTCTCTGACCGGGTCAGTGTGTCAGTGTGCCAGTGTGTCAGTAGCTGCTGTCCTTTCTCTGATCGGGTCAGTGTGTCGCAGGAGCGCATCAGTGAGCTGTTTCTGCTGATGTCGTCACCCTGCTGTGTCAGCTGTGTGAGCATGGGGGAGTCACAGGACCCTTCTTCCTCTTCCTCTGCTGCCAGGCTGCGCCGCACAGCGAATTACTGGCTCAGGAGAGAGGGCGCAGGAAGCAGGAAAGAGCATTCCGAGTGTCGGGCGCGTGTTTCTGAGCTGGAAGGGTTGAGCAGGGAGGCTCTATGCTGTTGTATTGTTGTGAGATGTGAGATTGAGTTGAATGCGGTGTTAGAGCTGACCGTGCCAGCGGAGAGACACTGCCGCCCTACGGGCAGGAAGCGCATTCCGAACCCAGAACAGGAGACGCTTCTTTACACAAAGGGTGGTCGGAGTGTGGCACAAGCCGCCCAGCTGTGCTGTTGGAAGTCGGTAGGCCGGCTTCTCTCAGGAAACAGCTGGAGGGATGAGACCCGGGGATCAATTAAGTCCTAACGACCAGCCGGGCCAGATGGGCTGAATGCTCCTCTCGTCTGTAACTGTTCTCCTGCTCCTCTGGGGGCGACAGGGGGAGATGGAGGACAGCAGCAATGTCCAGCAACGAGCCGAGCTGCGCGGATGAATTCTCGTTTTGTTCACTTCAGTTCAGTTACCCCAGGTTTTCCCTAGGGAGGCGGTGTGGGAAAGCAGTATGGGTCCGCAGGGAGGTTCGGGAAGAGAAGCCCTTGAAGAATGCCTTGTGAGCTGCTGGATCTGCGTTCCCTGGCTCGGAGCACTGACTGGGGGAGGGGGGCTCTTGCGGGGTGTTTTGTCTTTCAGGATTTTCGCTCCAGGGTGAGATTTGTACCGTTTTGGAGAAGAGAGAGGGAGAAGGATGGGTTGTTGATGATGGAGGAGACTCTTTTTAAGACACTGACAGGCGCTTAGTGTGTCGGAGAAAGACAGATTATAGCCTCCCCTGCCTCTCCTCCTGTTTCCTGCCTCTCTCTCCTCCACCAGCTCCATCCTTCTCTCTCTCCTCCCTCCTCCCTCCTCCCTCCATCCTCCTAATGCTGTCTTCCTCCCTCGCACGCCGACAGACTCTTCCTCAGCCCTCTGGTCTTTTCACTCTCTCCGTCTCTCTCTCCTCTCTCTCCGTCTCTCTCTCCGTCTCTCTCTCCGTCTCTCTCCGTCTCTCTCCGTCTCTCTCCGTCTCTCTCCGTCTCTCTCTCCTCTCTCTCCTCTCCCTGCTCTCCTGGGAGCTGGAGACTGTAGCAAAGACAGGGAGGGAGAGGCATGCAGCCAGTGGGAGAGGGAGAGGCAGGGATGTAGTCACAGCTCCAGGTTGCAGTTCCAGCTGCGATGCAGACAGAGGTCATGAGGGTGACTCCTGAGTCCCCCCAGCAGGGGGCTCTGCGAGGGGCTTGTTCACAGCGTGTGAGTGAAGGGGATCTAGAAGTCCAGGTTCCTTAGACCCTTGTTCTGGTGATCTTCGCCGAGTGCAAAGATGATCTCTCCTCCCTCCCTCTCGCTGTCTCTCCTGCCCATGTGTGCAAGTCTCTGCCTTCCCTCTCACAGTGCAGTGCTGCCTGGCGTTTTGTAGAATTATGATAGTACATCATACAGATCGATATACCTGTACTTGTCCCTGTGAGACACAGGTGGACACCTAGATCTGTATACCTGTATTTGTCCCTGTGGGACACAGGTGGACACCTAGATCTGTATACCTGTACTTGTCCCTGTGAGACACAGGTGGACACCTAGATCTATATACCTGTACTTGTCCCTGTGAGACAAAGGTGGAGTGGACACCTAGATCTGCATACCTGTACTTGTCCCTGTGAGACACAGGTGGACACCTAGATCTGTATACCTGTACTTGTCTCTGTGAGACACAGGTGGACACCTAGATCTGTATACCTGTACTTGTCCCTGTGAGACACAGGTGGACATATTAAACATTTAGGTCCATATGCATATAATATGCATAGATTTGAATATATAGATGAGATAAACCTATATATATATATGACAGAATAGGTACTCTCTATACACGTGTGAGAGACACGGTCAGTGAGACACAGTACCTGATTGTACATGTGAGAGACAGAGAGAGAGACCGAGCTATCTGAAGAGAAACAGGAGGAAAGAACAGCCCTTCATTATTTAGTTGGCCGTGATTTGCATTCCCAGTGCCTCTCTGAGAGAGAGGGGAAGAAAGAGAGAAGTCAACCCCAAAACCTTTTTCTTAATCCGTTGACTCTGGCTGGCATCGCCTGAATCGAGCTCGTCCTTTTCACTGAGCCCCTCTATAGAACCCACTGGTACCACACACGGCACAGTCCGGAGCAGAGAAGGAGAGACAAGGGGGAGCTATAGAGAGGGAGGTGTAGACTGAGACTGAGAGACAGAGGGAGGTGTAGACTGAGAGAGAGGGAGACAGAGGGAGGTGTAGACTGAGACTGAGAGAGACAGAGGGAGGTGTAGACTGAGAGACAGAGGGAGGTGTAGACTGAGACTGAGAGAGACAGAGGGAGGTGTAGACTGAGAGAGAGAGAGACAGAGGGAGGTGTAGACTGAGACTGAGAGAGACAGAGGGAGGTGTAGACTGAGAGACAGAGGGAGGTGTAGACTGAGAGACAGAGGGAGGTGTAGACTGAGACTGAGAGAGACAGAGGGAGGTGTAGACTGAGAGACAGAGGGAGGTGTAGACTGAGACTGAGAGAGACAGAGGGAGGTGTAGACTGAGAGACAGAGGGAGGTGTAGACTGAGAGAGAGACAGAGGGAGGTGTAGACTGAGAGACAGAGGGAGGTGTAGACTGAGAGAGAGACAGAGGGAGGTGTAGACTGAGACTGAGAGAGACAGAGGGAGGTGTAGACTGAAAGAGAGGGACAGAGGGAGGTGTAGACTGAGAGAGAGACAGAGGGAGGTGTAGACTGAAAGAGAGGGACAGAGGGAGGTGCAGACTGAGACTGAGAGAGAGACAGAGCAAGGGAAGAAGAGAGATTTTGAAATTTAACAGAGTTATAAAAAACTAAAGATGAAAACTATAAGATCAGAGATCAGAGAGACCTTCAGCATCTGAAGAACATGAGGAGTGACAGAGAGAGAGGAAGAAGGAGAGAGAAATAGAGGAAGGGTATAGAGGAAATAGAGGAATAGAGACAGGGAGAGAGGAAGAGTCACAGAGGGAGGAGACAGAGATAGAGGAGTAGACAGAGAGGAAGAGAGAGGGATCGAGACAGAGTGAGAGAGAGAGGGATGGAGAGACAATCCGATGGATGTGGACAGAGGGAGGATTGGGGGAGGACAAGTGGGAGAATGAGGCTTCCATCATCGTCATCATTGTCATCTTCACTGCCGTGTATAATTGCTGATGACAATCGCACTCCTGCGCGCGTCTCTCCCTCGTTTCCCGAACTGCGGCGGCGGTGATGTCAGCACCCGCTCCCCTCTCCTTGTCCCACCGCCAGCCGGGAAATCAGGGCTCCAGCGTTCCGTCGCCATGGCGACCTGCCTCCTTCAGCCGTTGCCAGGCGCCGGTCTCCTTGGAGAGGGAGGAGGAGGAGGTTGGCCACCGGGCGACGGGACACGGAGCTGCGCGGCGCAGAGGCTCAAGGTCACACTCCCGGCAGCCCCTGAAAGGCCAATCCTGTTGAGTTAATTGGGCCAATTAAGCCAATTAAGTAATGAACACCTCTGGAGTAAAGCTGGAGTTAGGAGAGTGTGGAGAGCTGCGCAGTCCTGACAGTAAACGTCTCCCCCCCGACCTCACACATCCACCCGGCCACACCACGGGACCTGTCCTGAGCCCGGGGCGGCCCGGAATGACCCGGGACAGACTGTAACAGCCTGGGACAGCCCAGAATGGCCCAGGACAGTGGAACAATCTGGGTCAGCCCAGAATAACCTAGGACAGTCCGGGGCAGCCCAGGATAGCCTAGGACACCAGAGGACAGCCTAGAATGACCCAGGATAGCCTAGGACACCAGAGGACAGCCTAGAATGACCCAGGATAGCCTAGGACGCCAGAGGACAGCCTAGAATGACCCAGGATAGCCTAGGACACCAGAGGACAGCCTAGAATGACCCAGGATAGCCTAGGACACCAGAGGACAGCCTAGAATGACCCAGGATAGCCTAGGACGCCAGAGGACAGCCTAGAATGACCCAGGATAGCCTAGGACACCAGAGGACAGCCTAGAATGACCCAGGATAGCCTAGGACACCAGAGGACAGCCCAAAATGACCCAGGATAGCCTAGGACACCAGAGGACATCCCAGAATGACCCAGGATAGCCTAGGACACCAGAGGACATCCCAGAATGACCCAGGATAGCCTAGGACACCAGAGGACAGCCTAGAATGACCCAGGATAGCCTAGGACACCAGAGGACTGCCTAGAATGACCCAGGATAGCCTAGGACACCAGAGGACTGCCTAGAATGACCCAGGATAGCCTAGGACACCAGAGGACAGCCTAGAATGACCCAGGATAGCCTAGGACACCAGAGGACAGCCTAGAATGACCCAGGATAGCCTAGGACACCAGAGGACAGCCCAGAATGACCCGGGACAGTTTGGAGCTGCTTCCCACGCCACACAAAACCCTCGACCGGGTACAACCCTGTAGCCTGGACACGGCAGGTCGGTCGCCTTCTCCAAAACGAGGTGCCAGGCACCCCAGGGAGTCCCACGCCCCCGTCCCACACGTTCGGTCGCATTCCGAGACGGAGACCCCCGCTCTCCTGCTCCGTGTGCTGAGGAGGGAGAGGGCGGAATATTTTTAATGGCACTTTAACAGCGAAAACAAGCAGAGCTCAGTTTGATGAAGCTGCTGTCTCTCAGCTCAGGAGCAGGAGGTGTGTGTTTAAATTTCAGATTTCATTTCCATCTTCCAGACACCGTGGGGAAGCAAATTGGAGCTGGGCAGGATGTTGGTCTGTCTGCTCAAACTGTGGAAATCAATTGTGGGCCGTGGTGTTAACAGTGTGTGACACACTAGTAAGAGCACAGAAGATTGTGTACAGGTTTTCTCAGAAGAGAAAAACACCCAGAGGCATTCATGGGTTTGAATATCTCTCATCATCATCATCACCATCATCAGAGCTGTAGAGTCACTGTAGAGATACTCAGTCCAGCTCATCTGTATCTTCACACTAACACTCCTTCATCATCATCAGAGCTGTAGAGTCACTGTAGAGACACTCAGTCCAGCTCATCTGTATCGTCACACTAACACTCCTTCATCTTCATCAGAGCTGTAGAGTAACTGTAGAGACACTCAGTCCAGCTCATCTGTATCTTCACACTAACACTCCTTCATCATCATCAGAGCTGTAGAGTCACTGTAGAGACACTCAGTCCAGCTCCTCTGTATCTTCACACTAACACTCCTTCATCATCATCAGAGCTGTAGAGTAACTGTAAAGACACTCAGTCCAGCTCCTCTGTATCTTCACACTAACACTCCTTCATCATCATCAGAGCTGTAGAGTAACTGTAAAGACACTCAGTCCAGCTCCTCTGTATCTTCACACTAACACTCCTTCATCATCATCAGAGCTGTAGAGTCACTGTAGAGACACTCAGTCCAGCTCCTCTGTATCCTCACATTTACACTCCTTCATCATCATCAGAGCTGTAGAGTCACTGTAGAGACACTCAGTCCAGCTCCTCTGTATCTTCACACTGACACTCCTTCATCATCATCAGAGCTTCAGAGTCACTGTAGAGACACTCAGTCCAGCTCCTCTGTATCTTCACACTAACACTCCTTCATCATCATCAGAGCTGGAGAGTCACTGTAGAGACACTCAGTCCAGCTCCTCTGTATCTTCACACTAACACTCCTTCATCATCATCAGAGCTGTAGAGTCACTGTAGAGACACTCAGTCCAGCTCCTCTGTATCTTCACACTGACACTCCTTCATCATCATCAGAGCTTCAGAGTCACTGTAGAGACACTCAGTCCAGCTCCTCTGTATCTTCACACTGACACTCCTTCATCATCATCAGAGCTGTAGAGTCACTGTAGAGACACTCAGTCCAGCTCCTCTGTATCCTCACATTTACACTCCTGTCAGGAATGTGTCTAAATGAAGGATGAGTTCTTGTACAGCTGTGCAGGTGTCATGGTTACGGAATGCAGATGTGTTTTCAGGGGTGGTAGGTCACTTGTCCTGTAACAGCTGCTGGTGTTGACACAGAGGAGACAGCTGTGGAGGGGAGTGGGGGGTGTGTGTGACTGCTCGTGTATATAGTGTTTATGTACTGTATATGAGCAGGTATTTCTGTAGCTCTTCGAAAACAGACCTGACACACGCTGTGTCCCCACACTGGACAGGACCAGTCTCTAGAGCCAGTGTGAAAACAGGAGAGAGAAATCTGAAATCTGTGTGTCTGGGGTCTGGCCTCACCCTGTGGGGTAGAGAAGAGTCAATGACAAGGCCCTGAGTCTCACAGAGACGCTACTACATCTGTGTGTGTTTGTGTGTGTGTCACAGGAGGACAACTGTGTGCGTCAGTGTCGGTGTGTGTCAGTGTCAGTGTGTCGGGTGTGTGTGCTAGTGTCGGTATGTGTGACAGTGTGTGTGTGTCAGGCACTCTTGCACAATGTCTTCAGCAGTAGTTTACCCCGTTATGCAAGGAGCAGGCTCTCAGCCAACCAGAGCCTGCGTCTGTGTGACATCAGCGGTCACCGGGCGGACTGGCAGAACTGGAGTGTGTGCCTCTGGCCGCGCCCTGAGAGAGGCAGGAGCCGAGGCAGGGAGGGCGTCTCTACAGGCTGGGGGGAGGGTCAAAGGTCGCATTACAGGGGCTCCCGTCCCACAGCAGGTTCCTTTCGGGGAAGGAGGTGGGTGTCCCCCTGTCCAGCCTCTTTTTCGGGGTGTCCTCTACCTGTACATGATCCCAGAGGGGGTGGGGTCCCAGTCACTTGATTCGCTGTGCTTTGAGTGTGACTCTGTGTGTGTGTGTCAGGTGTGACGGTGTGTTTGTCTCTGTGTGTGAGTGTTTATGTGTCGTATGTGTGTGAGTCTGTGTTGTGAGTGTGTACAGTATGTGTCATTGTGTGTGTGAGTGTGAGGGAAACTGTGTGTCAGTGTGTGAGACTGTGTGTTAGTGTGTCTCCATCTCTCCTCTCCCAGACCGACAAGCCTGTCTCTCTGCCTCCTACCCACTGTCTCCTCCTCTTTCCCAGGGGCTGTCCCCCTCTCTGGCTCTCCCAGGAACACCAGTGTGCCTGGGGACAGTTCCCAGGGAAAGAGCCTCCAATCCTGGAACACGTATTGGCTCTGTATGCAGGCGAGTCCTGTCCTGTCTGAGTACAAACCTGCCTCTAACACCAACTCAACAACTCGTTCGTGTCAACCTGAGACAGTGTAAATACACAGAGAGACAGGGATATGGATTACCAGTACATTAACACTGCACTGAGAGAGAGAGGGGTTCATACAGACACACTGACTGGACACTCCAGTACATTAACACTGCACTGAGAGAGAGAGGGGTTCATACAGACACACTGACTGGACACTCCAGTACATTAACACTGCACTGAGAGAGAGAGGGGTTCATACAGACACACTGACTGGACACTCCAGTACATTAACACTGCACTGAGAGAGAGAGGGGTTAATACAGACACACTGACTGGACACTCCAGTACATTAACACTGCACTGAGAGAGGCGGGGGGGGGGGGGGTGGGTTTGTTGATGTAATGGCCTCATTAGTCCAAACGGGTGTTAGAACATAACAAGCGTGTTTCTTCGTTGAAGGTCGTGGGTGTCAGCAGCACTTAGCCCTGACGAACATGGTCGGTTTCTGAGGAGACAGCTGTCAGACTGGGGGAGGGCATCAGCAACGAAGACCCTAATGATGAGAGAGACTGTGGGCCTGATTGTAATACAGATGTCAAATACAGGCGGCCTAGAGAGACAGGCTGACAGGGAGGGAGTGAGACAGGCTGACAGACTCGAGAGAGAGAGATGAAGTACAGGCTCAGTGACCACAGCCTGGCCATAGACACTGGACACAGGAAGACCTGGCTGTCCAGAGAGGACAGGCTCGGTGACCACAGCCTGGCCATAGACACTGGACACAGGCAGACCTGGCTGTCCAGAGAGGACAGGGTCAGTGACCACAGCCTGGCCATAGACACTGGACACAGGCAGACCTGGCTGCCCAGAGAGGACAGACTGTGCTCCCACTGCCAGTGGGGAGAATCAGAGACAGAGGTGCACTTCCTACTGCACTGTGATAGATACTCTGGGATTAGAGAAACATTCTTCCCTAAATTTAATCTAATCCCAGAATTCCCACATGTTTTATGTTAATTGTATTTGTTTTGCTCTGGCAACACTGATTGTACTCACTGGTCATGCGAATAAAGCACCTTGAATGGAGCTGAATTGAGACAGGCTGATAGGGAGAGACAGGGAGAAGAGAGAAGAGTAGATGAGGGTTTGCAGTCAAGAGACAGACAGGTGAACAGCAGGCCACACAGAGAGGGACAATGGGACCCCACAGTCCCAGCTGAAAGGGTTAAAAAGACTTGTTACAAGACTGTAAACCTTGCTGGATTTCTGAGAGTACTGACCCCTCCACCTCTCCCACCCCTGTTTGGACATAATGGAATAGTCCACCTATCAGTGCAGTCTTGGACGGGGCTGGACTATCTCAGGAGCTAGGGTGGAGGGCAGTTGTTCTCCTGGGTGTATCAATTGGCCTTTGGTGTCACCTCTAGAACTGCAGACACAGGAGGCAATAAATTAAGTTTTGTAGCTCCCGGTAGAAATAAAGGTAATTCCATTAGGGCCTGCCGAGGAGAACGAGAGAGATGGAGAAAGTGTGTGAGAGAGAGCTGGCGTCTCTGTGTCTCAATGTGAGTGAGTGTGAGAGAGCTGGCGTGTCTGTGTCTCAGTGTGAGTGAGTGTGAGAGCGCTGGCGTGTCTGTGTCTCAGTGTGAGTGAGTGTGAGAGAGCTGGCGTGTCTGTGTCTCAGTGTGAGTGAGTGTGAGAGAGCTGGCGTGTCTGTGTCTCAGTGTGAGTGAGTGTGAGAGAGCTGGCGTGTCTGTGTCTCAGTGTGAGTGAGTGTGAGAGAGCTGGCGTGTCTGTGTCTCAGTGTGAGTGAGTGTGAGAGAGAGCTGGCGTGTCTGTGTCTCAGTGTGAGTGAGTGTGAGAGAGAGCTGGCGTGTCTGTGTCTCAGTGTGAGTGAGTGTGAGAGAGCTGGCGTGTCTGTGTCTCAGTGTGAGTGAGTGAGAGAGCTGGCGTGTCTGTGTCTCAGTGTGAGTGAGTGTGAGAGAGAGCTGGCGTGTCTGTGTCTGTGTGAGTGAGTGTGAGAGAGCTGGCGTGTCTGTGTCTCAGTGTGAGTGAGTGTGAGAGAGAGCTGGCGTGTCTGTGTCTCAGTGTGAGTGAGTGTGAGAGAGCTGGTGTGTCTGTGTCTCAGTGTGAGTGAGTGTGAGAGAGCTGGCGTGTCTGTGTCTCAGTGTGAGTGAGTGTGAGAGAGCTGGCGTGTCTGTGTCTCAGTGTGAGTGAGTGTGAGAGAGCTGGCGTGTCTGTGTCTCAGTGTGAGTGAGTGTGAGAGAGAGCTGGCGTGTCTGTGTCTCAGTGTGAGTGAGTGTGAGAGAGCTGGCGTGTCTGTGTCTCAGTGTGAGTGAGTGTGAGAGAGCTGGCGTGTCTGTGTCTCAGTGTGAGTGAGTGTGAGAGAGCTGGCGTGTCTGTGTCTCAGTGTGAGTGAGTGTGAGAGAGAGCTGGCGTGTCTGTGTCTCAGTGTGAGTGAGTGTGAGAGAGAGCTGGCGTGTCTGTGTCTCAGTGTGAGTGAGTGTGAGAGAGAGCTGGCGTGTCTGTGTCTCAGTGTGAGTGAGTGTGAGAGAGCTGGCGTGTCTGTGTCTCAGTGTGAGTGAGTGTGAGAGAGCTGGCGTGTCTGTGTCTCAGTGTGAGTGAGTGTGAGAGAGCTGGCGTGTCTGTGTCTCAGTGTGAGTGAGTGTGAGAGACCTGGCGTGTCTGTGTCTCAGTGTGAACCCTGTGTTCCTCAGAGAAGAGAGGACAGTTCTTGCTGAGAGCAATCTGTAAACACCGCAGTCCCTCCCCTCCCTCCTTCCCTCTATCCCTCCCTCTCTCTTGCCCTTTTTTCATACAACAATTTGTAAAGCACAAAGCAACAGTCTCACTCACTTGGTTGCTATCGCTTGCGATTTGTAAAACATCAGAACATCAGAGAAGCCCTCTATCTCTTTGCCTCCTTCAGAACAATTTAAAAAGGACACTGCAAAATCACTCTCTCCAGCTCTTTCATTCGTTCCCTTAATTGTTCCTCCTCTGTCTATTCCTCCCTCCCTCCCGTTGATTTTCTCTCTCATTCATTCACTGCCGTGCATCACTGCAGGTCGCCATGGTAACGTCACCTTGACAACCTCCCCCCTCCTCCTCTGATGGTGCTTTGAGTGTTCTTCCCATTTACATCTCATTTGCATGTTGTCACGGAGACCCTGAGGATTTGACTTTGACAATGAGGGACCAGGAACAGGCCAGGGGAATCACTGCATGACTTTTTCAGCCAACCTCAATATCTCTCATCCTCACACATTCCCTCTTACCGTGCGCAGTGTTAATGTACCGTAGAATCCACTGAGGCTGTCTGCAGTCCTCTCTCACTCTGCATCGTTATTGTACCGTAGTGTCCAGTCAGTGTGTCTGTATTAACCCCTCTCTCTCTCAGTGCAGTGTTAATGTACTGGAGTGTCCAGTCAGTGTGTCTGTATGAACCCCTCTCTCTCTCAGTGCAGTGTTAATGTACTGGAGTGTCCAGTCAGTGTGTCTGTATTAACCCCTCTCTCTCTCAGTGCAGTGTTAATGTACTGGAGTGTCCAGTCAGTGTGTCTGTATTAACTCCTCTCTCTCTCAGTGCAGTGTTCATGTACTGGAGTGTCCAGTCAGTGTGTCTGTATTAACCCCTCTCTCTCTCAGTGCAGTGTTAATGTACTGGAGTGTCCAGTCAGTGTGTCTGTATTAACCCCTCTCTCTCTCAGTGCAGTGTTAATGTACTGGAGTGTCCAGTCAGTGTGTCTGTATGAACCCCTCTCTCTCTCAGTGCAGTGTTAATGTACTGGAGTGTCCAGTCAGTGTGTCTGTATTAACCCCTCTCTCTCTCAGTGCAGTGTTAATGTACTGGAGTGTCCAGTCAGTGTGTCTGTATTAACCCCTCTCTCTCTCAGTGCAGTGTTCATGTACTGGAGTGTCCAGTCAGTGTGTCTGTATTAACCCCTCTCTCTCTCAGTGCAGTGTTAATGGACAGTGGAGTGTGGGTGAGGGACAGTGCCCTGTGTGCCCGGGGGCAGAGTGAGAACGTGTCACACAGGACACTCTGTGTCTTGCTGCACGCGGAGTCTCGCCTTCCAATGAGAAACATGAAAGGCATTTTTGTTATTATTCATGAGTTCTTTCCTAACGAGGAGGGGTGTTAACAATCGGGGTTCAGTTCCTGCAGTCCTGCCCTGAGCAAAGAGAATTCTTGACATTCTTCTCATTCTGCAGTATTCTGTTTCTCTCCATCTCTTTCCTCTCTCTCTGCCTCTCTGTCTCCTCTCTCTACTCTTGTCTCTGTCACCCAAATTCTATGATACTCATTGGCCTGACCGAAGAATTATAATGTTGCCAAAGCAATAATAATTAGCTAAAACATTTCCAGACATTTCCAGTGAAAACAGCTTGTTCTGAGCCCGTCTCTCTGCCTCGAGGTGGTGAATTAATGACAGCTCCTTCCCTCTTCCATCACCTGTGGCCGGCCTCAGAGCTGGGCGGTGTTCCGGCTCTCTGTCTCTCTTACTTTATTTTGTTTCCTTCAATTAATTGAAAAGAAGGTGTGATTACAAGTCAGTCTCCCTCTGACAACAGCTCCGCGTGTGTGTCACTCTCCTGAGTCGGCTGGTGTTGGCAGCTCAGAAGAAAGACACTGTGTCAGACTGTGTGTGTGAGACTATGTGACTGTGTGTGACTGTGACTGTGCAGGTGGATGTTTGTACGATGTATGTATGTGTGTGATTGTGTGACTGTGTGTGACCATGTGTTTGTACGTCGTACGTGTTGGTTCGTGAGATTGTGTGTGTGTGTGTGTGTGTGAGTGTATGTCTGTGATTGTTCATGTGAGTGTGTGTGTTGAGAATTTGTTTTTGCAGAAACTGGTTCTTGCTGCACATGATAAAATTGACAGGGTGAATCCCAGCACCTGTTCCTGAAATACAGAGAGAAATCTCAGGCCTCAGTCCTCCTGGCCACTCTCGCCAGAGCCCTGTGGTGCAGGAATGCAGAACTCTGACTGGACATCTGCTCCGAAGGACAGAGCATGGCGGTGGTCACTACCCCACTTAAGGGGACACAAGGTGGCTGTGGGCAGAGAACACAGGCTCGAGCTCACAACCTCCTGGTAAAAAAAATCTTGTACCTTAATCACTGCTCTAACAGGACTGGATCCTTATATAGGCTCAGTTGGCCTATATTAAGTGCCACCTGGTGGCCAGGTTTGCTGATGTGAGACAGGCTGCAGAAATTAAAAATGCACAGGGCAGCAGAGATTTCGTAGGCTGATCTGCTTAAATTAGAGATGCATGCATGATTTTATTAGGAAGGAGAGTTTAGTAAGATCTTTACTGCAGTGTCCATTAAATCAGTGTGTCTGTATGAACCCCTCTCTGTCTTGGTGCACTGTTAATGTACTGGAGTGTCCAGTCAGTGTGTCTGTATTAACCCCTCTCTCTCTCAGTGCAGTGTTGATGTACTGGAGTGTCCAGTCAGTGTGTCTGTATGAACCCCTCTCTCTCAGTGCAGTGTTAATGTACTGGAGTGTCCAGTCAGTGTGTCTGTATTAACCCCTCTCTCTCAGTGCAGTGTTCATGTACTGGAGTGTCCAGTCAGTGTGTCTGTATTAACCCCTCTCTCTCAGTGCAGTGTTAATGTACTGGAGTGTCCAGTCAGTGTGTCTGTATTAACCCCTCTCTCTCTCAGTGCAGTGTTAATGTACTGGAGTGTCCAGTCAGTGTGTCTCCTCGTCTCTTTATGCCTTTTGTCTCTTTCTTTCTTCTGCACATCTGCACTAGTATGATGGTGTTATGGTGATCTTTATCGATTGTTCTGAGAAGCGAAGAGAGATCTTTCTGTTCTGGGCGCGTGTTTTAAGAGAGGTGTCTGCGAGGGGGAGTCTGGGACCCCTTACTTTTGACCTCCCCTCTTCCCAGTCTCCCCCCACATCCTAAGGTCATGCTCATAATGGTATCTCCCAGGAGGGCCGGCTCTTCCCTGATTGGATGAGAGGAGAGTTGAGAGCAGTGTGGGGAAGGCAGCCGTTGTTGATTGGCCGTTGCTAGGAGACAGCAGTGCGGGGGGCTTGAAGTTTGAGTTTGCTCTTGTGCACAGGATTCCTGCCTCAGGAGTGACAGAAGGAAGAAAATAAAGTGATAGATAGTCATTAGAGGGGTATTGTCAGAATAAGAGGAGTGTGGCAGAGGAAGAGGGGAGAGAGAGAGTCTTCTCTTTCTCTTCTCTCCTCTGTGGGGATCCTGGGCTCTGATGTTCTCACAGTGCCACAGTGAGGTCGTTAGCGAGGTGTTAATTGCCTGGGGAGCTCGTTAGTATTCTGTTACCGACTCATTCATCAGCACAGTGCGCCCTGAGAGGAAGTGATGACTCTGTGCTTTTGGAGAAGGATGAGGGGTGAGAGAGGGGAGTGAAGGGGGGGGGGAGAGGAGTGAGAGAGGAGTGAGAGAGGAGTTAAAGGGGTGATGAGAGAGAGGGAGGGGGAAGAGAAAGAGGAGAAAATTATTATACTGGGGTAGAGGATCTGAGTCTCTTCAGTCCTGTACAGAGGATTATACTGGAGGTAGAGCAGAGGAGCTGAGTCTCTTCAGTCTTGTACAGAGAAATATACTGGAGGTAGAGCAGAGGAGCTGAGTCTCTTCAGTCCTGTACAGAGGATTATACTGGAGGTAGAGCAGAGGAGCTGAGTCTCTTCAGTCCTGTACAGAGGATTATACTGGAGGTAGAGCAGAGGAGCTGAGTCTCTTCAGTCCTGTACAGAGGATTATACTGGGGGCAGTCTGAGGGCTAAGATCCAGACAGGTTATTGACAGAACCCACCCAACGCTGAGGGCACAGCTGGATATGAGGGAGTGTGCTTGGGTCTTTACATACAGGGTGGCGGGTGTCTGGAACAAGCTACCTAGCTGTGCTGCTGAATGAGAGATTCCTGGGGGTCCCTAGAGATCAGGACAGGATCATCAGATCCATGAGGTACCAGGCCTGCTGGTGTGCTTCCACTGGGCTGCATTGTCTGGGGCCTTAATAGAAGCTATTGTTCGCTGGTCAGCCAACACAATGAGACACGAGGGTCACACACACCCAGAGAGAGAGGATATTAAAGCGCTGTGGCCTTGCCCTGCTCACTGAGGGAGAGAGGGGAGAGCAGAGAACATCTCGGCTCTGTCAGAATAGTTTAGGTCAGTATAGTACAGGGCAGTACAGTATACCTCAGTGCAGTTCAGTACAGTATAGCTTGGTGCAGTACAGTATACCTCAGTGTTGTTCAGTACAGTATAGCTTGGTGCAGTACAGTATAGCTCAGTATAGTATAACCCAGTACAGTACAGTATAGCTTAGTGCAGTATAGCTCAGCATAGTATAGTTCAGAACAGTATAGTTAAGTACAGTTCAATACAGTATAGCTCAGTATAGTGTAGTATAGCTCAGTACAGTGTAGTATAGCTCAATACAGTAGAGTATAGCTCAGTACAGTAGAGTATAGCTCAGCTCTTCTCCCCAGGAGAGCTGGGACAGAGAAAGAGGCTCCGAAGGGAAGAGAGGCAGGTGGGAAGAGCGATCCGAGACGGAATGCGGGCCAGGAATGTCAGTGGGCTGGGATTGCGCTGAGGAATTCCACCTAGACAGTGGGACCGGGAGAGAGGGACAGGAGTGGACACGGATCTCCAGGAAGAGTGGATCGGACGCAGACTGTGGGAGAGGGAAGCCAGCGCAGCCAGGACCTGATTGATCCGCTTAGAACAGCCAGAGCAGCACTGATTATTGATTAACTGAAACAACAGCTAGAACACTATTCATTAACTTAACACCACCAGAAACTGTATTGATGAATTTAAACAGTGCCAAGAACAGTATTGATTATTGATGAACTTAGACATCATCTAGAACGGTATTGATTTACCTAAACAGCACCGAGAACAGTATTGACTAACGTAAACAGCAGTAAAGAACAGAAATTATTGATCAACCAGAATTACAGCTAGAACAGTCTTTGCTTTATTAAGTCATTTTCAAGCCGTCTTCCTGGAGAAACGCCTCAGTCCTCCACACAGCCGTGCCAGTGAGGTCCGATGGAGCCGGCGGCACAGACTCGCGCCCTCGCTCGCCTGGCGCTGCTCTGCGCGGCTCTGGCCTGTAAGTCTAGTCTTCGTCGTCTGCAGCCCAGAGAGAGAGACAGGCAGGGGCAGGCTGGCGTGTTACTTCTGTAGCTTTGGCAACACGGGCATTGATCAGTCAGGACAGGAACGCTTCTTGAATTGAAATTGAGTCGAGAGACAGGTGGAAGAGAGAGAGAGACAGGAGGAGAGATGGAGGCTGGGGTTGAGGTGTAAGGGATAAATATAGACAGCAGAGAGAGACGCTGTGCTGGAAGGGGAGAGAAGTGAAGGCGAGAAGGTGTTAATTAACAGAGAGTGCTTGTTAATCCTCGTTAGTGTTAATTAGCTGGGTTCGAGGTTTGGTATTGTTCCTTGTTTTCTGGGATGGAGAAGGGCAGATTTCTTCTGTGCATGAGTGTGTGGGCACTGTCTGTCTCTCTCCCCCCTCCCTCTCTCCTTCCCTCTCTCTTCTCTTCTCTGTTTCTCTCCTCTCCTTCTCTCTCTCCCTCTCTCGCTTCAGTCACAGTGCTCAGATCAAGCAGTGGGTAATGGCACAGGACACTGGAGGTCTGATCCGCAGAACAAATCTGAAACAGGGAGAGGAGGGGGAGCAGGGAGAGCAGGGGGTGGTGTGATGGAGAAAACATTTGGATGCAGAGAGAAATAGGGAGAGTTGAAGTGTCAGTGTGAAGATACAGATGAGCTGGACTGAGTGTCTCTACAGTGACTCTACAGCTCTGATGATGATGAAGGAGTGTTAGTGTGAAGATACAGATGAGCTGGACTGAGTGTCTCTACAGTGACTCTACAGCTCTGAGGATGATGAAGGAGTGTTAGTGTGAAGATACAGAGGAGCTGGACTGAGTGTCTCTACAGTGACTCTACAGCTCTGATGATGATGAAGGAGTGTTAGTGTGAAGATACAGAGGAGCTGGACTGAGTGTCTCTACAGTGACTCTACAGCTCTGATGATGATGAAGGAGTGTTAGTGTGAAGATACAGAGGAGCTGGACTGAGTGTCTCTACAGTGACTCTACAGCTCTGATGATGATGAAGGAGTGTTAGTGTGAAGATACAGAGGAGCTGGACTGAGTGTCTCTACAGTGACTCTACAGCTATGATGATGATGAAGGAGTGTTAGTGTGAAGATACAGAGGAGCTGGACTGAGTGTCTCTACAGTGACTCTACAGCTCTGATGATGATGAAGGAGTGTTAGTGTGAAGATACAGATGAGCTGGACTGAGTGTCTCTACAGTGACTCTACAGCTCTGATGATGATGAAGGAGTGTTAGTGTGAAGATACAGAGGAGCTGGACTGAGTGTCTCTACAGTGACTCTACAGCTCTGATGATGATGAAGGAGTGTTAGTGTGAAGATACAGAGGAGCTGGACTGAGTGTCTCTACAGTGACTCTACAGCTCTGATGATGATGAAGGAGTGTTAGTGTGAAGATACAGAGGAGCTGGACTGAGTGTCTCTACAGTGACTCTACAGCTCTGATGATGATGAAGGAGTGTTAGTGTGAAGATACAGATGAGCTGGACTGAGTGTCTCTACAGTGACTCTACAGCTATGATGATGATGAAGGAGTGTTAGTGTGAAGATACAGAGGAGCTGGACTGAGTGTCTCTACAGTGACTCTACAGCTCTGATGATGATGAAGGAGTGTTAGTGTGAAGATACAGATGAGCTGGACTGAGTGTCTCTACAGTGACTCTACAGCTCTGATGATGATGAAGGAGTGTTAGTGTGAAGATACAGATGAGCTGGACTGACTGTCTCTATAGTTACTCTACAGCTCTGATGATGATGAAGGAGTGTTAGTGTGAAGATACAGATGAGCTGGACTGAGTGTCTCTACAGTGACTCTACAGCTCTGAGGATGATGAAGGAGTGTTAGTGTGAAGATACAGATGAGCTGGACTGAGTGTCTCTACAGTGACTCTCCAGCTCTGATGATGATGAAGGAGTGTTAGTGTGAAGATACAGAGGAGCTGGACTGAGTGTCTCTACAGTGACTCTCCAGCTCTGATGATGATGAAGGAGTGTTAGTGTGAAGATACAGATGAGCTGGACTGAGTGTCTTTACAGTTACTTTACAGCTCTGATGAGGAGGAGGAAGACAAGTGTGTGGTGTACTGTATAGATTAAGTGTATGTGAGCAGTGCTGAGTGTGAGTGTGTGTTTGAAGGGAAGAGCAGACCTGTGTTTGTCCCTGTTTTCTATAGACCTGTGTGTCTTAAAGAGACCAGAACAAGGGCAGGACAGGTCACAGCCTGGACAGTTAGTGCCTGCTCAACACTTCTTCAGTTCAATATCTTCAGCTGGGAGTTTAATTAACTCTTATTTCTGCGGTCTTTCAGCACATTATCCTGATTTATACTAAATGCATCTCAGATCTCTAATTCTCTGATGTGTCTATCTGTCTGTTTGTCTTGCCTGTCTGTCTCTCTTGACTGACTGGGTAGAGAATGATAGGGAGAACAGAGAGAGACAATAGAGACAGGGAGAAGAGATGGAGACAGGACGAGAGGACAGATAGAAAGAGGGAGAGGACAGAGAGAGAATCGAGAGAGAGGACAGAGGAGATCCAGAACAGAGAACAGAGAAGCACAGGACTGAAAGAGGCAGAGGGAACAGACAAGCTCACATTATACAGATAATCATCCTGCATCTAACTCACACACTGTAACTCACTGCAGCAGCTCCAAGGCCGTGACACCTCCAACACATTATAGTGTTTATTTTCCTCCTCTTAATGGTCCTGCCCGAGTCAAGTCTTTTAGTAGTTTGTAGCCAAAACAACTCTGCACTGCCACCTTGTGGTCAGAAACTGAACTGTAACCAGCCATCGACACATCAAATACCGAAACTGTTCATGCTACTAGTGCAGTGGCTGAAAATGTTATTAATACTCAGTGTACTGGAGTGTCCAGTCAGTGTGTCTGTATTAACCCCTCTCTCTCTCTCAGTGCAGTGTTAATGTACTGGAGTGTCCAGTCAGTGTGTCTGTATGAACCCCTCTCTCTCTCAGTGCAGTGTTAATGTACTGGAGTGTCCAGTCAGTGTGTCTGTATTAACCCCTCTCTCTCTCAGTGCAGTGTTAATGTACTGGAGTGTCCAGTCAGTGTGTCTGTATTAACCCCTCTCTCTCTCAGTGCAGTGTTAATGTACTGGAGTGTCCAGTCAGTGTGTCTGTATGAACCCCTCTCTCTCTCAGTGCAGTGTTAATGTACTGGAGTGTCCAGTCAGTGTGTCTGTATGAACCCCTCTCTCTCAGTGCAGTGTTAATGTACTGGAGTGTCCAGTCAGTGTGTCTGTATGAACCCCTCTCTCTCTCAGTGCAGTGTTAATGTACTGGAGTGTCTGGTCTATACTGACCCCTCTCTGTCTCTCTCAGTGGTCAGCCAGGCCGTCCAGGCAGAGAATGTCACAGTGGTGGAAGGAGGTACAGCCCAGATCAACTGTAAGCTACAGAACTACGACGGGTCCATTGTGGTCATTCAGAACCCACGCAGACAGACACTGTTCTTCAATGGCACCAGAGGTAAGAGGAGGAGGAATGGAGAAGACGAGAGATGGAGAGAGGGAGGGAGATGAGGAGAGGAGAGAAAGGGATTTGAGGGGGTTCAGTACCTCCTCTCACACACACAGAGCCCACCAGTGTGTGTCTCGACGAGCCAGAGAACACAGGCTTGTGAATTCTGAATAGGAGACAGATATCTGACTCCTCAGACAGAGAGAGGAAACAGACCCTTTGTCCTCAGCCTGTCAATACAGAATAGGGCTGCAGCATTCCCAGAGAAAGGCTTGGTGAATTCCTGCATTTAGGTTATTATTGAGTTATTATCATAATGACAGCATTCACGATAATGACAGCAATTATATTCATTATGACTATCACAACTGTTCTGTATTGATATTCCCCTGCTTTCTGGAGTCCTAGATAAGTAAAGTTAAGATTTTAAAGAGATAAAGAGCAATACAGGAAGAGCTACTGTATAACTGTGGCATTCATTGCGTTTTACTGCACTGTACTGTCCTTTTACCCTGATCTCACTGGGCTCTACTGCACTGTACTGTGCTTTTACCCTGATCTCACAGTGATTTACTGCACTGTACTGTGCTTTTACCCTGATCTCTTTGGGCTTTACTGTAGTTTTACCCTCCTCTTACTGTGTTGTGCTGCACTTTTCAGGCTGAGCCCTGGTTTGGACGTGCCGGGGGTCTGTCCCATCAGTCTTTCTGCTTCCTCCTCGGCACAGCTGTTGTAACGACAGGTCTCTATCTGTCCTACACACCTGTCCTGTCTCCTGCTCCCACTGTGTCTGTCTCTGCGCAGTGATGTGCAGGAGTGACCAGTCCTACTAAACCCCTTTCTCCTCCTGTCTCCCTCTTCTGCTCCTATCTCCCTCTCTCCTCTCTGATTCTTTCTTACTCTCCACAATCTCCTCTCTCCTTTGTCTCTCTCCTCTCTCCTCTCTCCTCTCTCCTCTCTCCTCTCTCCTCTCTGTCAGCCCTGAAGGATGAGAGGTTTCAGATGACTCTCTTCTCCCCGAAACTGGTCCGGATCTCGGTCTTCAACGTCAGTGTGATGGACGAGGGCGGATACTTCTGTCAGCTCTACACTGACGACACACACCACCAGGTCGCCACACTGACTGTGCAGGGTAAGGGCTCAGTACCAGCTGGCACAATACACCTCACCTCTGCCTGTCAGTGTTCATGTACTGGAGTGTCCAGTCAGTGTGTCTGTATTAACCCCCCTCTCTCTCAGTGCAGTGTCAATGTACTGGAGTGTCCAGTCAGTGTGTCTGTATTAACCCCTCTCTCTCTCAGTGCAGTGTTAATGTACTGGAGTGTCCAGTCAGTGTGTCTGTATTAACCCCTCTCTCTCTCAGTGCAGTGTTAATGTACTGGAGTGTCCAGTCAGTGTGTCTGTATTAACCCCTCTCTCTCTCAGTGCAGTGTTAATGTACTGGAGTGTCCAGTCAGTGTGTCTGTATTAACCCCTCTCTCTCTCAGTGCAGTGTTCATGTACTGGAGTGTCCAGTCAGTGTGTCTGTATGAACCCCTCTCTCTCTCAGTGCAGTGTTAATGTACTGGAGTGTCCAGTCAGTGTGTCTGTATTAACCCCTTTCTCTCTGTCTCTCAGTGCCCCCAGCAGTGCCTACAGTGAAGGTGAAGTCCCAGGCTGTAGAAGGGGGGGAGGTGGAGCTGACCTGTCTCTCTCCACGCAGCAAGCCACCTGCCACACTGCACTGGTACCGTGATGGCAAGGAGATACCAGGTACCCTGTCTGTCTGCCTCCAGGATTGTCTGTCTGCGCGTTTACCTGCCAGTCCATTCCATTTCACTCTGCTTCCCTCTCTCTCTGTCAGGGGTATCCATTCAGCAGGACAGCGGTAAGACAGGCTGTCGGTCAGCTTCTCTCTCTGTCCCCCTCTCTCTGTGTCCCCTTCCTCCTTCCTGAGTATGAAAACTACCTTTCTCCCTCTCCATGACTTACACATGTACTGCACTGTAACTGTACTGGAGTGTCCAGTCAGTGTGTCTGTATTAACCCCTCTCTCTCTCAGTGCAGTGTTACTGTCCAGTAAGTGTGTCTGTATTAACCCCTCTCTCTCAGTGCAGTGTTCATGTACTGGAGTGTCCAGTCAGTGTGTCTGTATTAACCCCTCTCTCTCTCAGTGCAGTGTTAATGTACTGGAGTGTCCAGTCAGTGTGTCTGTATTAACCCCTCTCTCTCAGTGCAGTGTTAATGTACTGGAGTGTCCAGTGTGTCTGTATTAACCCCTCTCTCTCTCTCAGTGTAGTGTTAATGTACTGGAGTGTCCAGTCAGTGTGTCTGTATTAACCCCTCTCTCTCTCAGTGCAGTGTTAATGTACTGGAGTGTCCAGTCAGTGTGTCTGTATTAACCCCTCTCTCTCTCAGTGCAGTGTTAATGTACTGGAGTGTCCAGTGTGTCTGTATTAACCCCTCTCTCTCTCTCAGTGTAGTGTTAATGTACTGGAGTGTCCAGTCAGTGTGTCTGTATGAACCCCTCTCTCTCAGTGCAGTGTTAATGTACTGGAGTGTCCAGTCAGTGTGTGTGTATTAACCCCTCTCTCTCTCAGTGCAGTGTTAATGTACTGGAGTGTCCAGTCAGTGTGTCTGTGTTAACCCCTCTCTCTCTCAGTGCAGTGTTACTGTCCAGTAAGTGTGTCTGTATTAACCCCTCTCTCTCAGTGCAGTGTTCATGTACTGGAGTGTCCAGTCAGTGTGTCTGTATTAACCCCTCTCTCTCTCAGTGCAGTGTTAATGTACTGGAGTGTCCAGTCAGTGTGTCTGTATTAACCCCTCTCTCTCAGTGCAGTGTTAATGTACTGGAGTGTCCAGTGTGTCTGTATTAACCCCTCTCTCTCTCTCAGTGTAGTGTTAATGTACTGGAGTGTCCAGTCAGTGTGTCTGTATTAACCCCTCTCTCTCTCAGTGCAGTGTTAATGTACTGGAGTGTCCAGTCAGTGTGTCTGTATTAACCCCTCTCTCTCTCAGTGCAGTGTTAATGTACTGGAGTGTCCAGTGTGTCTGTATTAACCCCTCTCTCTCTCTCAGTGTAGTGTTAATGTACTGGAGTGTCCAGTCAGTGTGTCTGTATGAACCCCTCTCTCTCAGTGCAGTGTTAATGTACTGGAGTGTCCAGTCAGTGTGTGTGTATTAACCCCTCTCTCTCTCAGTGCAGTGTTAATGTACTGGAGTGTCCAGTCAGTGTGTCTGTGTTAACCCCTCTCTCTCTCAGTGCAGTGTTAATGTACTGGAGTGTCCAGTCAGTGTGTCTGTGTTAACCCCTCTCTCTCTCAGGGGTGTCCTCTCAGCAGGACAATGGGAAGACGGTCAGTGTGTCGAACACGATTCGGCTGCCCGTCGAGCGGCGGGACAATGAGGCCGAGCTGACCTGTGAGGCCTCCCACGCCTCCCTGGGCCGGCAGCGCCGGGTGGCCAGCTACAAGCTGGACGTGCACTGTGAGTAGCCGCCGCGGGGCTGGTCACTGTGGCCCTGGCACTGCTGTACTGCTGGCTGTGGGCCCAGGGAACTGTGCTCCAGTGTTACTGCAGCAGCAGACAGGCCCTGTGCTGGTGCTCCCAGCTACTGCCTGCTGCTGCTGGCCAATACTGCCTAATACTGCCTGCTGCTGGCCAATACTGCCAGCTACTGCCCAATACTGCCCAGTACTTCCTAATACTGCCTGCTGCAGGCCAATACTGCCCAATACTGCCTGCTGCTGGCCAATACTGCCAGCTACTGCCCAATACTGCGTAATACTGCCTAATACTGCCTGCTGCAGGCCAATACTGCCAGCTACTGCCCAATACTGCCCAGTACTGCCTAATACTGCCTGCTGCAGGCCAATACTGCCTAATACTGCCTGCTACCAGCCAATACTGCCCAATACTGCCTGCTACTGCCCAGTACTGCCTAATACTGCCTGCTGCACCAGAGAGAGTTGTGTCCAGTGAGTGATGATTGTGGGGCCTCTCTCTTTTCCCCTCACTCCAGTCGCCCCCACAGTGCAGATCCAGCCCCCCCCAGGAGTGATGAGAGAAGGGGATCCTCTGAGCCTGTCCTGTATCATCTCGGCCAACCCCCCGTGAGTACACCAGTCTGCGTCCCCTCTATCTCTCTCAGATTCTCTAACCCTAACCCAGCCCCCTGCGAGTACACCTGTCTGCGTCCCCTCTATCTCTCTCAGGTTGTCTAACCCTAACCCAGCCCCCTGCAAGTACACCTGTCTGCGTCCCCTCTATCTCTCTCAGATTCTCTAACCCTAACCCAGCCCCCTGCGAGTACACCTGTCTGCGTCCCCTCTATCTCTCTCAGGTTGTCTAACCCTAACCCAGCCCCCTGCGAGTAAACCTGTCTGCGTCCCCTCTATCTCTCTCAGATTCTCTAACCCTAACCCAGCCCCCTGCGAGTACACCTGTCTGTGTCCCCTCTATCTCTCCCTCATCATCTCCCTGTCTGTCCCCCTCTCTCTCTCTGCCACCCTCTGTGTCTCTCAGATTCTCCCTGTCCCTCTCTCTCTCTCCCCCTCTCTCTTTCTGTCTCTCCCTCTCTCTGTCTTTCTCCCTGTCTCTCTGTCTCTTACTGGAAAGTGGAAAATGGAGAGAGGATTGTAGAGGATAAAGGAGAGGGAGAGAGGAAGAGAACTAGAGAGGAAGGGAGAGAGGGAGAGAGAGGGATCTAGGAGATGAGGAAAAGAAGGAGAGATTGATGGGAGATTCACTTCACAGACATTGCTCCTTCACCAACGATTCCGGAGTGGTAATTATCTTTCCCCCGTTTCCAGGCTGTAATTTATGTCTGTATTTATTTATTAATTTATTTCGCTTGTTGCTTTGTTTAGGTAGTTCTGCCTCGTTGGGATTTAATTAAAAAAACCTATCGGAGATTTAACAGGCTCTCTGGCCCAGCGATCTCGAAACACCATCGTTAACTCCAAGCGATAAAAATTAATCTCCTCCTCTTCAGGGTTCTGAGCTGAAGACAAAAACTATTTCACGGAGAATTCTACTTTTTAAAAGCTTAACTATTTATTAACCCCTCTCTCTCAGTGCAGTGTTAATGTACTGGGATGTCCAGTCAGTGTCTGTATTAACCCCTCTCTCTCAGTGCAGTGTTAATGTACTGGAGTGTCCAGTCAGTGTGTCTGTATTAACCCCTCTCTCTCTCAGTGCAGTGTTAATGTACTGGAGTGTCCAGTCAGTGTGTCTGTATGAACCCCTCTCTCTCTCAGTGCAGTGTTCATGTACTGGAGTGTCCAGTCAGTGTGTCTGTATTAACCCCTCTCTCTCTCTCTCTCTCAGTCCTCGCAGTGTGGAGTGGTTCAGGGTGAACGACTCTCTTCCAGAGAGGGCAGAGAAGCAGGGGTCAGTGCTCTGGGTGCCACGGCTCAGCCTGGCCCACAACGGCACCTACCTGTGTCAGGCGCAGAACCAGTATGGTCGTGCCTCTGACCACTACACGCTGGTAGTGTACGGTAAGACTGGAGGGGGGGAGGGGGGCTTGTAGTCGCTCTGTACCGAACGGAATTAACTGTGCAACCTTCCCAGCAGCACGTAAACAGAAACGGATTGTATATCTGACAACAGGAGGCACATCCTTACACACAGAGTGGTGGGAGTCTGGAACGAGATGCCCAGATTGCACCAAGAGGTTGAAGGAACTTAATTTCTTTCATCCTTAACAACGAAGACAACAGTGGAGGTTTAGAAACCCAACAGCCGCCTACAGACTCAACAGTGAGACGCCAACCAGGGGGCTCAGGAGGAAACTACAGGGAAGTGCGTTTAAAAAGGGAGAACAGCAGGCGCTTCTTTACACAAAGGGAAGTGGGGGTGTGGAACGAGCTGCTCTGTCTCCTGTGAGGAAACAGCGCAATCAGACCCTGGGATCATTCATCTGTCAATTCCAATCAATGCGATTGACTCCTGCCCCCACCCTCCGGTCTTGAAGGCCCGTCCACTTGCCCCCGCTCAGGACCAGAGGGATCGGGACAGTGCTGGGAGCGCCCCACAGACGGCCTAGAGGGAATATTCCCGGAGCTGCTCGGATCAGAACAGCAGTAGACAGGAGCTTGAGGAGGATTTCTGCCGAGTCCTCCGTCTGCGATGCTGAAGACGACGATGACGATGAGTTAAACATGCACAGCAGTTCACCAGACCCCACTTACTGCTTTCACCATACGGGCAGCTCTGTGAAATGATTATTTTGATCATCATCAGCCGCGAAGCCAGGTAATGTCGTGCGCCCCGCTGCTCCCCTGCGGCCCCGAGGCGGAGGAAGGGGTGAGAAAATGGATGGATGGAGGTCAGGTGACGCACGCCAGGCTGCTCTGGGTGGAGTTCTGCTGCCACCCTGTGGCGACTGTGTGGCACTGCAGGCGGCCGCAGGACAGTAAATGCTACTGCGCAAGAGTGCTGGTGCTGGAACTAATACCTGGAGTGGACCAGGCCGCTGTGCAACAGGACTGGGGTATAATACCTGGAGTGGACCAGGCCGCTGTGCAACAGGACTGGGGTATAATACCTGGAGTGGACCAGGCCGCTGTGCAAAACCATCTTTAAAGCGCAGAGCAGGAACCCGTTAGTGTGTGTGTTTGCGCTGCAGCTCCATTGTGTGTTTGCTGTCTGTGTCTCCCAGTAACCCCTGCTCTACTCTCTCTGTGTGCCTCTCGCTGTGTCTCACATTTCACAGATCCCTCACCAGTCACATCGCAGCGCGGGGCAGACCCCAGAGGTACAGAGCGATGCCCCCGAGTCCTGCGGCTTCACCCCCTAACCCTCATGTGACCCCTTGCACAGCACTCATAAGTGTCTGTCTCACTCTCTCTCTGGTAGCTGTCTGTCTGTCTGGGGAACTGTATCTCACATTCTCTCCCTGTCTGTCTCTGGGGAACTGTCTGTCTCACTCTCTCTCTGTCCATCTCTCTAGGGAGCTATCTAACTCTCTCTCTGGAGAGCTGTCTGTCACTCACTGACTGTCTCTCTCTCTCTCTCTCCATTTCACTGTCTCTCTGGAGAGCTCTCTGTCACTCACTGACTGTCTCACTCTCTCTCCCCATCTCACTGTCTCTCTGTCTCTCTGGAGGGCTGTCTGTCACTCACTGTCTGCTTTGCTCTCTCCCCTTCCTGCTCAGTCAGGTGTGTTGGGATTCCTGCTGTGTGGAATAAGTGTGTGTGTGAGCGAGTGGGTGTGTGTGTGTGCGTGTGAGCGAGTGGGTGTGTGTGCGAGTGTGCGTGAGTGTGAGTGAGCGTGAGCTGTATTAACCCCTCTCCCGGTCTCTCTCTCAGACCCGGGGGCTGTGGTGGAGGCTCACAGCTCGGTGCCCTACGCTGTCATCGGAGGAATCCTGGCTCTGCTGGTCTTTGCCATCATCTGTGTTCTCATCATCATCATCTGGTGCTCAGTGAGGCAGAAAGGTGAGAGGAGAAGGGAGAGAGAGAAGAGGGGAGAGAGAGAGGGAGGAGAGAAGAGGGAGGAGAGAAGAGGGAGGAGAGAGAGGGGGGAGAGAGAGAGGGGAGAAATAGGAGAGGGGAGAGAGAGAGGGGGGAGAGAGAGAGGGAGCAGAGGAGAGGGGAGAGGGAGGAGAAAGAGAGGGGAGAGAGAGAAGAGAGGGGAGAGAGAGAGGGGAGAGGAGAGGGAGCAGAGGAGAGGGGAGAAAGAGAAGAGAGAGGAGAGGGAGGAGAGAGAGAGAGGCAACATTGATTGTACTCGTCGGTCATGCCAATAAAGCATCTTGAATTGAATTGAAATTGAGAGGAGAGAGGAGGAGTGAGGGGAGAGAGGAGGAGAAAGGGGAGAGAGAGGAGGGGAGAGGGAGTGAGGGGAGAGAGAGGAGGGGAGAGGGAGTGAGGGGAGAGGGAGTGAGGGGAGAGAGAGTGAGGGGAGAGGGAGTGAGGGGAGAGAGAGGAGGGGAGAGGGAGTGAGGGGAGAGAGGAGGAGAAAGGGGAGAGGGAGTGAGGGGAGAGAGAGGAGGGGAGAGGGAGAGAAAGGAGTGAGGAGAGAGAGGAGGAGAGAGGGAGGGAAAGGAGAGAGGGGAGAGGGAGTGAGAGAAGAGAGCGGCAGAGAGAGGGAGGGAAAGGAGAAAGAGAGGAGGAGAAAGAGGACAGGAGAGAGGGAGAGGGATGGGGAGGGAGGAAAAGGGGGAGGGGGAGGTGAAGAGGGGAAGGGAGAGACAGGAAGAGCCTTGGACGGACGGCCAGTGTCCAGACCTGGAGCTCAGGGTCACCGCCTGGCTGGGGCTGTTTCAGGGTCATTTATACACGCGTGTGCGTGCGTGCGTGCGTGCGTGCGTGCGTGCGTGCGTGTGTCCGCGCTGACGCCTGTCTCCTCCACCCCTGTGCAGGATCCTACCTGACCCACGAGGCCAGCGGGCTGGACGAGCACGGCGAGGTGCAGGAGGCCTTCCTGAACGGGGGCGAGGGGCGGGAGTGCGGGAAGAAGGAATACCTGCTGTAGCGCCCCACCGTCACATCCCCCCTCCCCCCTCAGCACGAACACACTGCGCCCCCTGGTGACAGCCTCCGGAACTGCAACGGTGGACCGACACCGCCAAACACACCGGCACCGAGCCACCACACTGATGTCATGGAGAGAGAGGGAGAGGAGGAGGGATGAGTCAATACATTGTACACTGCACTGACCCTCAGAGAGAGAGATCACAGTCCTTCATCTTCATCACAGAGAGGGAGATGACACGGTCCTTCATCATCATCATCACACAGAGAGAGATGACACGGTCCTTCGTCATCACAGAGAGAGAGATCACAGTCCTTCATCATCATCACAGAGAGGGAGATGACACGGTCCTTCATCATCATCACAGAGAGGGAGATCACACAGTCCTTCATCATCATCACAGAGAGGGAGATCACACAGTCCTTCATCATCATCACAGAGAGAGAGATCACACAGTCCTTCATCATCATCACAGAGAGGGAGATGACAGTCTATCATCACAGAGAGGGAGATCACACAGTCCTTCATCATCACAGAGAGAGAGATCACACAGTCCTTCATCATCATCACAGAGAGGGAGATGACAGTCCATCATCACAGAGAGGGAGATCACACAGTCCTTCATCATCATCACAGAGAGGGAGATGACAGTCTATCATCACAGAGGGGGAGATCACACAGTCCTTCATCATCACCACAGAGAGGGAGGTCACACAATCCTTCATCATCATCACAGAGAAGGAGGTCACACAGTCCTTCATCTTCATCACAGAGGGAGATGACACAGTCCTTCATCTTCATCACAGAGAGAGATGACACAGTCCTTCATCACAGAGAGAGATGACACAGTCCATCATCATCATCACAGAGAGGGAGATCACACAGTCCTTCATCATCATCACAGAGTGGGAGATCACACAGTCCATCATCATCAGCACAAAGAGGGAGATCACACAGTCATTCATCATCAGCACAGGGAGGGAGATGACACAGTCCCTCATCTTCATCACAGAGATAGATCATACAGTCCATCATCATCATCACGATCACAGAGAGAGAGACACAACAGCATCATTCTTTCCTAAATGGAGGATTCATACTTGAAGACTAAACAGAGACCCCTGCATGTCCCAGGTACGGTTCTCTGTACCCCTCTCCCTCTCAGTGCTCCGTTTAATCAGGCAGAGCCATACTGTGCTTTTCAGGCATTGTAAAACGGCGCCATCTGTAGTTGGTTAGCGGTACTATGGCCGGATGTGAATGTACTCTGTGCCATATAACAAAATTAATAAACAGCCTGTTTACAATTTTGTAAAGTGTGCTGTACACTGGGTTACCTTACATAATAGCTGTTTATTACTGAGGGATTCTCTCTGATCTCCTCTCTCTCACTGTGTCTCCCGTCCTACTGTGTGTTTATTACTGAGGGATACTCTGTGATCTCCTCTCTCTCACTGTGTCTCCTGTCCTACTGTGTGTTTATTACTGAGGGTTTCTCTGTGATCTCCTCTCTCTCACTGTGTCTCCTGTCCTACTGTGTGTTTATTACTGAGGGTTTCTCTGTGATCTCCTCTCTCTCACTGTGTCTCCTGTCCTACTGTGTTTCTTTATTACTGAGGGATTCTCTGTGATCTCCTCTCTCTCACTGTGCCCAGGAAAGAAAGTGAAAGATGTTTTGTATAAAAACACCAGGCTGGGCTATCAGTGCTTATGCTAAGGACAAACACAATGTTCACTCCTCTACATATCTACTCCTGTCTCACTGTCTGTATTCGAGACAGGATATTTCTGTACTAACACAGCGGGTGAGCCTTAGTTTAGAGTTACAGGCCATACTGTTATTAAAGAGAAACGTCGAGATCGACATTGTCCAGCGGTCCTGTTAATATTGTTATATTATTATTATTGTTATTATTATTATCGTTGTTGTTATTAATTGTACGATTCTCATGAGGAAACTCCTGCTGCCTGATCCTGTTTCATTTCTCCTGTCTCTTTCCACCCTCTGCTGTCTCTGTCCCCTCCTGTCTTCGTCCCCCTTCCAGCTCTCCCCCTGCCCCGTCTCTGTTCGGGTGTTTTTCCATTTTTGTATTTCTTGTTTCCTGGATGGTTATTAGCTAACTCTACTTTCTTTATAGGAGTTTAAAAATCCAAATTAAAAACAAAACAAATCACAATAAAAAGATAAAGAAATGTGCTCTTGTTGTGTCTTTACCCACTGTCTCCCCCAAACACAGTATTTCTGATCGCATTGTTGGGGTTAAAGGTCTCAGGGTCACCCCCAAACACACAGTATCCCTGATCTCTCTGCTGGGGTTAAAGGTCTCAGGGTCCCCCTCTCCCACATGTCCTGTTGCATGTTCCGTGTCCTTCCTCGTCCCTCTGCTCTGCCTGCGCTGCTCCGACCCGAAACCTTCACGCCGTCTGTGAAAGCTGGAAGCACATGACCTGTGTGGTCTGCGTCACCCTGAGTGGATTGAGCCTCTGCAGGAGATAACGGACAGGTTGTCCCTGTGGTGCCCCGTCATCGATCTCCGCCCTCAGCACTCACAGTGTTTGTTCAGAGATGGGGGGAGGTGATTAATGAGCAGAGAAATCGCATCTCACCAGCACTGTCTGCGTGTTACAGCACTGCACCGACTCACAGGCAGACAGTCACACTGACTGACTGACAGTGAGAGACAGAGAGACAGAGAGACTGACTCACTGACAGTGAGAGACAGAGAGACAGACTGACTGAGTGACAGTGAGAGACAGACAGACAGAGAGACTGACTGACTGACAGTGAGAGACAGAGAGACAGACTGACAGTGAGAGTCAGAGACAGAGAGACAGACTGACAAAGCATCTTGAATTGAATTGCCAGAGACAGAGAGACAGGCAGACAGAAAGAAAACAGACGTGGAACCAGGTACTGTAGGAAACTTTAAGTCTTTACCTCTTTTCTCTTTCTCTCATTGAATAATATCTGTATTAACCCCTCTCTCAGTGCAGTGTCAATGTACTGGAGTGTCCAGTCAGTGTGTCTGTATTAACCCCTCTCTCTCTCAGTGCAGTGTCAATGTACTGGAGTGTCCAGTCAGTGTGTCTGTATTAACCCCTCTCTCTCTCAGTGCAGTGTCAATGTACTGGAGTGTCCAGTCAGTGTGTCTGTATTAACCCCTCTCTCTCTCAGTGCAGTGTTAATGTACTGGAGTGTCCAGTCAGGGTGTCTGTATTAACCCCTCTCTCTCTCAATGCAGTGTTAATGTACTGGAGTGTCCAGTCAGGGTGTCTGTATTAACCCCTCTCTCTCTCAGTGCAGTGTTAATGTACTGGAGTGTCCAGTCAGTGTGTCTGTATTAACCCCTCTCTCTCAGGGCAGTGTTAATGTACTGGAGTGTCCAGTCAGGTGTGTCTGTATTAACCCCTCTCTCTCAGGGCAGTGTTAATGTACTGGAGTGTCCAGTCAGGTGTGTATTCACATTTCTCTCTCTCAGGGATGCAGTACTCTGTACTGTACATGGTGTCGGAGTGTATCCTGTCAGTGCTGCTGCTGGGGATGTGGATCTCTCTCTGTGCCTGCAGAGTAGGAGGGAGGCTGGGGAGAGGGCGGGCCCAGGGGCGGGACCAGAGGAGGCTGGGCGTGTCCATGTGTCTTTGGGTGTGTATGGGCGGGGCCAGTGTGGGAGTGGCACTGCTGGGCATTCCCCTGTCTGTGGTGCTGAACCTGCAGCGCCCGCTGTGCCTCTACAACTGCCTGCTCATGGCCTGCTGCCCCCTAGTGGCAGGGCAGTTCTCCACTTTCCTGCTGCTGCTGGTGGTCCTGAACCTGCACCTCAAGGTCCGGCTCCCCACGTGGTGAGTAGTCCGGCCCACTTCACGAGCTGCCTGATCCGCGCGTCTCCGACGGCACTCCTGACCCCCCTTCCCTGTGCACCCCCTCTCGCCCAGGTACCCCGCGCTGGTGACCCGCAGACGGGCCCTGTACTTGGTGTTCCTGTGCTGGCTCGGGTCGGTGCTGCTGGGTTTTGCCCCCCTGATGGGCTGGAGCTCGCTGCCCGGGGGCTCCACAGAGGGGGGTCTGGAAGGGGGAGGGGGGGGCACCGCGGGGCTGGGGCTGGGGCAGCTGGGCAACTGGACCCCCCCCGCACCCCCCGCCTTCCTGCCGGCCCCCCAGGACCGCACCATCATCGGGCAGTTCCTGCCGTACGGCGGCTTCCTGTCCAAGGTGTACTTCCAGGACCAGCGGAACCTCAGCTACGAGGAGATCCACGGGCGGCACCTGGGCCTGTGCGAGCCGGAGCCGGCGCTGGGCCTGCGCTACCTGGTCTACGTGCACGCCGTCGCCGCCTTCCTGCTCCCCCTGCTGGCCATGCTGGGCGCCTACGCCGCCGCGCTGCGCCTCGCCCAGCGTCGCCGCGGCAAGGCGGGCGGGCCGGCCCCCGGCGCCAGCCGGGAGGGCCGCGCCGCTCGGACCCTGGGCCTCACGCTGGCGCTGTTCGTGCTGCTGCGCCTGCCCCTGCACCTCTGCCACGCCCTGCGCCTCCTCGCCCCCGCCCTGCGCCAGCCGCCCTGGGCGCCCCTGCTGGCCGCCTTCCTGTCCCACCTGCACGCCCTCGCGCCCACCCTGCTCCACGCCCCGCCCCGCCGCTCGGTCCCCCCGGGCCCTGGGAAGGGGCTGGCCGCGGCGCTGCGCTGCGCTCTCGCCAGGGCCCGGCGGCGGGGCGCTCAAGTGTACCCCCAGATCTGACCCCCTCTGCAAACCAACTCCCATCCCAGACCCGCACCCACACCCCGATCCGACCTCTGACCCCGCCCTGCGGACATGGTGCTATGAAATTGTCTGTAGTTTGCAGAGTAGCCACATGATGCTTTCCTGTTTGGTGCCAGCAGAACTTTAATCATTTTAAAAACAGAGAAGTAAAAACATAGTCAAAATGATTAAACTAAAAGAAATAAAAACAGCTTCTTAACAATATTTGTTTGGAGTTTATTTCAGTGTTCGAGCAAATTAAGATACAGCTGACTGCACTGGAGACACTGCTAGAGACACTGCTGTCCCTCTCCTCTCACACTGCCCCTGAATTCACACACTGACACACTCCTGACTGGACTGGAGACACTGCTGTCCCTCTCCTCTCACACTGCCCCTGAATTCACACACTGACACTCCTGACTGGACTGGAGACACTGCTGTCCCTCTCCTCTCACACTGCCCCTGAATTCACACACTGAGACACTCCTGACTGGACTGGAGACACTGCTGTCCCTCTCCTCTCACACTGCCCCTGAATTCACACACTGACACACTCCTGACTGGACTGGAGACACTGCTGTCCCTCTCCTCTCACACTGCCACTGAATTCACACACTGACACACCCCTGACTGGACTGGAGACACTGCTGTCCCTCTCCTCTCACACTGCCCCTGAATTCACACACTGAGACACTCCTGACTGGACTGGAGACACTGCTGTCCCTCTCCTCTCACACTGCCCCTGAATTCACACACTGAGACACTCCTGACTGGATTGGAGACACTGCTGTCCCTCTCCTCTCACACTGCCCCTGAATTCACACACTGACACACCCCTGACTGGACTGGAGACACTGCTGTCCCTCTCCTCTCACACTGCCCCTGAATTCACACACTGACACCCCCCTGACTGGACTGGAGACACTGCTGTCCCTCTCCTCTCACACTGCCCCTGAATTCACACACTGACACACACCTGACTGAGACTACTGCGACTCCCCCTCTCAGTCCACAACACTGTATTAAGTTTTCCTGTTGTCTGTCTTATGCACTCTGTTTTGTGAGATTTAAAACAGAAACTTGGACAAAAACATACAGAAACCCAGAAGCTGAGACATGGGAAAGAAAAACCCACTGAGCCACTGACACGATCAATGAAGCTGATTGACTGGCTGTAGGAAGTGGGGGGCAGGGATGGGGGTGCCTTGAAGCCCTGAAGACTGAGATTGGAGGGTGGGCGGGGGTCTCTCAGGTGTCCGACTGACGGGTGACGTCCCTCAGGTTACTGGGTGTCAGGAAGAGAGAGCCGAGCACCGCGCTGCACTGCAGCAGGGTCTTGATGAGGAGAGAGGCTCATTGATCGGCGCCGTCAGGGCGAGGACGGACACTTTTCCCGATTTCTGCTGCCTCGGTGGAGCCAACCCCATTCCATTCTCCGCGGAAAAATCGTTTTCCGTATCTCCGCGCAGAGGAAGCAATAAGACGGGAATTGCGCACCAGGAGGGAGAGAGAGAGTGCAATACATTTGCAATAAAAAAGGCAAACAGAGCACCAGGGCGTAAAAGGCCAGAGTTTAAATCAGGGGCTGCTGTGTTACTATGGTGCAACGAACTGGTGAGACCTCATGCAGAAAAATACAGCCGCTTTCCTTAACAGCGAAACGAACCCTGTACCCTGACCTGGTCTGTGCCCAGAGGCTCTGCAGGGCTGGGCCTGGTCAGGACTGAGGACAGAGAGCTCTGGGGAACACCAGGCTGCTGCTGTCAGCGGCGCGGGGGGACCAGCAGGGGGCGCTCTCTTCCCTCTGGTCCAGAATACACACACTGTACTGCAGGAGCTGTTAAACTGGGGTCCTCAGAATGGGGCCATTACAGGTCTCAGGACACTGAAAGTGGGGGTGTCAAACCCAGAGTCCTGACTGAACCCCACTCTGGGCTGGGCAGGCTGTCCTCCCTACAGTTTTGCCTTAATCCACCTGGTGCTGCAGTTTCTCTCTCCTCCACTGTGCTGGTTAAATGCAATGAATTATTTGTAGTCATTATTAGCTTTTTTGTGTCTGCTGCTCTGCAGTCAGCCCAGAGAAAAGACTGAATTTCTTTCATCTTTAGGGTTTCTAGCCTTTCTTGTGTTCTTGAACAGAAGAGTCCAGGGTTGAAAAGCGAGTCCAACAAAACAAGCTTAAAGAACTGAGTCTCTTTAGTCTGAAGGGAGTGTCCCACACTGACAGGCTGGGGGAACTGAGTCTCTTTAGTCTGAAGGGAGTGTCCCTCACTGACAGACTGAAGGAACTGAGTCTCTTTAGGGAGCTTCAACCAAATATTTAATTGTAATAAAACTTAGTTTTATATAGCATATTTAAAAATCAACTTCTCAAAGCCCTTTACAGAAAGGTAAAAAAAGGCTCAACGATGAAAACAGCAACAAAAATTGGATTTAAAACGAGCACAAACAGAAGGGTTTATAATGTAAAAGAACATACAAACGTCCAGACATCAATAAAAGAAAAACCTTTCTAAAGAAGAAGGTTTTGAGTCTAGATTTGAAGGCGTGGAGGGAAGGTGACAAAACTGAGAATCAACAATGAAACACTAACCAGAGGACCCAGGAGGAAACGACAGCGAAGTGCGTCTCAAACACAGAACAGCACCTACCTTCCCACGAAGAGCTCTTCAAGAAACACTTCCGCCCCGCACGAGTGCACCAAGAGCTGCACTTCCGCCGATAGTCTCGCCACAGGCAGATCTCGCGAGATCGGGCGCCCCTTATTCCGCGGGTAGGCAGCCCCGTCTCTCCCTTTTCTGCTTCGGCTACAGTCAGCGCAAGGTAGGGAGTCCGCGCCGTGGTGCCGGAAAACCCCGTCAAACGCGTCCAAATGTGCCGATACGTCCCCGGTACCGGTCGGCATCAGCCCCAGGAGGCCTGCGAGCCCCTGACTGCCCGGGTCCGGCCGCCCTGGGGCCCGTGAGAGGCGAGAAAGCGGCTGGTGTTTGAGGGGAGTGTGTGTCTGTGTGCAGACAGCACAATGGCCGCCTCCATGGCAGGGCAGGCCCGGCCGCGGGTTTCTCACTCCCGGCCCTGGGGTGTCGCTCTGAGCCCCCCCCGCTTTCTCAGGGGCCCGGGGCGGCGAGGTTGTTGGTTAATGGGGTGTCTGCAGCCGCCGGGAGGGACACCGGCTCGGGGCTTGAGCACTCGCCGGGCTCACCCCCGCGTGTCGTGCGGCGCGTCTCCGCGGTTCCAGCCGGCCGCTGTGGGGACACTCGGGCCACGTCCCGCCGGGCAGCAGCCGTGCGTGGGAAGATGCCGAGCCGGCCGGGCGCTTCGTGCCCCAGCCAGGGGCCTGCTCCAGTGAAGTGTTTCGGATCTGCGCGGATGACGGGGGACGAGACGCGGGGTCTGGTGTGTCAGCAGCACACAGGCTGGACGGCTGTTGAGGTCCGGTCAGAAGTTCAACCCTCCCCGCCCGTCACGCGTGGAGATGTCGAGGCCAGGCGGGGACGTGCGCGGTGATTCCCCTGGAGACAGAATCCCGGGTGTCTTTTTATCCGTGGGGAGAAGCTCGGCAAGTGTGCGCTGGCCCGGTTTCCGCCTGTGTGGACCAGTCCCCGGGGGGAGGTCCGGAACCGAACGTCTGGTCCGGTCCGGTGGGCTCAGCAGGCTGGGCTGGTTAAAACGGCTCCCCACTCTTCCACGCGAGTGGTACGGCCTGTAGCCGGTGTTGGTGCCTGCTCCCTCACAGGCAGGGTGGTGTGGCTTTCTGAAGGGCAGTTAGTGGAGGAGGTGCTGGGGTGCTGTCAGTGGTGCTGGTGCCGTGGGGACAGACTAGTTCAAGCAGTAGATGCAGTGTTGGTGTCAGCTCTGTTTTGTGCCGGGTGTTGTGCCAGTCTTACTGGCTCTCCAGTGTCCGTCTCCCCGGGTGATGAGAACGCCCTTTTAAACTGACTGCTCTTTCTCTCTCTCTCAGATGCCTGGTGTCACAGTGAAGGACGTTAACCAGCAGGACTTCGTCCGCGCGCTGTCCGCTTTCCTGAAGAAGTAAGGGAAACAAGCCCTCGTCCACTTCCTGTCCTCCTGTCTGTGCCTCTCTGCAGTGTCCCGACAGCTGGCCTCTGTCCTCCTGTCCGTCATGGACAGCAGAAGGAGCTGCGGAAGAGAAGACCCACTCTAAAGCACAGACTCTCCTCTCTCCCACCCAGGTCCGGAAAGCTGAAGGTGCCGGAGTGGGTCGACACGGTGAAACTAGCCAAACACAAGGAGCTGGCGCCCTGCGATGAGAACTGGTTCTACACCAGAGCCGGTGAGACACCATCTGCAAACATACTGGAGTGTCCAGTCAGTGTGTCTGTATTAACCCCCCTCTCTCTCTCAGGGCAGTGTTCATGTACTGGAGTGTCCAGTCAATGTGTCTGTATTAACCCCTCTCTCTCTCAGTGCAGTGTTAATGTACTGGAGTGTCCAGTCAGTGTGTCTGTATTAACCCCTCTCTCTCTCAGGGCAGTGTTAATGTACTGGAGTGTCCAGTCAGTGTGTCTGTATTAACCCCTCTCTCTCTCAGGGCAGTGTTAATGTACTGGAGTGTCCAGTCAGTGTGTCTGTATTAACCCCTCTCTCTCTCAGGGCAGTGTTAATGTACTGGAGTGTCCAGTCAGTGTGTCTGTATTAACCCCTCTCTCTCTCAGGGCAGTGTTCATGTACTGGAGTGTCCAGTCAGTGTGTCTGTATTAACCCCCCTCTCTCTCAGTGCAGTGTTCATGTACTGGAGTGTCCAGTCAGTGTGTCTGTATTAACCCCTCTCTCTCTCAGTGCAGTGTTAATGTACTGGAGTGTCCAGTCAGTGTGTCTGTATTAACCCCTCTCTCTCTCAGTGCAGTGTTAATGTACTGGAGTGTCCAGTCAGTGTGTCTGTATTAACCCCTCTCTCTCTCTCAGCTTCCACAGCTCGTCACCTGTACCTGCGGGGGGGCGCGGGGGTGGGCTCCATGACCAAGATCTACGGGGGGCGCCAGAGGAACGGGGTGTGCCCCAGCCACTTCAGCCGCGGCTCCAAGAACGTGGCGCGCCGCGTGCTGCAGGCCCTGGAGGCCCTGAAGATGGTCGAGAAGGACCCCAATGGGTGAGGCTGCCCTCAGCACTGCCTGTGTAGAATTAAGTCACAGTGAGGGACTCTTTCGCCCATGTAGCTTGCTTGTTAATCAGTACTTGATCTGGCCTGTCTGGAAGTTAGTGGTTCGTTCATCTCAAGGTCTCGTCTATCTTGGGAGAAGTCAGGGTATCGGCTTCAACACCATGGGTGCGCAGTTTGTTCCGCCCTCCCACGACTTGTAGTGTAAAGAGCCTCATGTTGTTGGGTTTTAAACGCATTTCCCTGCTGTAGGTCTGTAGCAGGAGGAAGGAGCAGCCGGTGAGAGACTCAGGTCGCTGCCTGGTGCTCACTCACACTCCATCGTCCCTTTACAAGAAACAAAAGCGCTGTGGCCCGGCTGCTCCCCGGAGCGGGTGCTCCTGTTTCCTGGGTTGTACAGGCGCGCGGGGCGCTGGGATCTGGGGCGCACGCGCCCTGGCACAGGGATGGGGGTGCCGGCCAGCTCTGTCCGGCGCCCGGAGGACACCTGCGCCGCTCGCCTGTCGTGATCGTTGCTCTTTCTCCTCCGCAGGGGCCGCAGACTGACGCCACAGGGCCAGAGAGACCTGGACCGCATCGCCGGACAGGTGGGTGGGGTCAGGGGGCGCGGGCAGGGGTTGGGGTGCCTGTGGCAGGGCTGTGTGTGTCGACTGGGAGGGGTGCCTGTGGCAGGGCTGTGGGGGTGCCCTGTGTGTTTCCGCTGGGGGGGGGTGCCTGTGTGTTTTGACTGGTGGGGTGACCTGTGTTTCGACTGGGAGGGGTGCCTGTGGCAGGGCTGGGGGGGGGTGCCTGTGTGTTTTGACTGGTGGGGTGACCTGTGTTTCGACTGGGAGGGGTGCTTGTGGCCGGGTGACCTGTGTGTTTCGACTGGGGGGTGTCTGTGGCAGGGCTGGGGGGGTGCCCTGTGTGTTTCAGCTGGGGGGGGTGCCCTGTGTGTTTCAGCTGGGGGGGGTGCCCTGTGTGTTTCAGCTGGGGGGGGTGCCCTGTGTGTTTTGACTGGCGGGGTGACTTGTGTGTTTTGACTGGCGGGGTGACTTGTGTGTTTTGACTGGCGGGGTGACTTGTGTGTTTTGACTGGCGGGGTGACTTGTGTGTTTTGACTGGGAGGGGTGCCTGTGGCAGGGCTGTGGGGGTGCCCTGTGTGTTTCCGCTGGGGGGGGGTGCCTGTGTGTTTTGACTGGCGGGGTGACCTGTGTTTCGACTGGGAGGGGTGCCTGTGGCAGGGCTGGGGGGGTGCCCTCTGTATTCATGTTCTTCTCTCTCCCTTTGCAGGTGGCGGCAGCAAGCAAGAAACATTGAGTTGTAAAATAAAATCGTTTTTGTCCAACGGAGAGTCCTGCTTCCTTATTGTCCGCTATTTCTGCTCTGTGGAGAATCGGCCCTGTCTGGGATGGGTGCCGCGTGTTTAATCCCGGAGCCTGGCTCGCAGCCTGGAAGTGATCCGGTCACCTGTCATCACACCCTCGCCAGCCCCTGTGGTTCTGGGGTGTCATTTGTTTTCTTGGACATTTTTCTGTTTTTTTTTTTATACTGGTTCCGGTCTTTATTTCCGCACTGGCTCATGTGTGTAATCTTGTGGCACAGGCGCGTTTTCCTCTTGTCCGCTCCCGAGTGACGGCATCATCGCATGCCTGGCCGCTGGTGAGCATGTTCTCGTGCCGGAGGCTGGTGGGGGCAGAAGGGCACGAGCCAGCTCACCGAGCGGTGCACTCTGTCAGCAGGAGGTGGCCACTGGTCCCCAGCATCTCGCCAAGCTGCCTTGCGAGAAGCCGGGGTATCGGCTTCAACAGTAAGCCTGGGCAGCTTGTTCCCCACTCCCACCACCCTCTGTGTAGTCTCCTGTCCTGACCGGAGAGTTCTCATCCAGCCATGTTGTGAATGTTACCAGGAAATCGGCTTCACCACCATGGCTGGGTGGCTTTTTCCCCTCTTTACATGAAGAGTGGTGGGAGTTGTGGCTTTTGTTGTCATTATTTAAGTGTCCCTGTTTCCACTGCCCTCTGGCTCGGCCCGAGGTTGGTGCTGGAGAGGTCCGGTGGGCTGAATGAAGTTGTTGAGGCGGTGTGAGTTCTGGGGGTGAGGATGTGGGGGTCGAGCTGTTAAAGGGCTCACCTCCTGTGCTGCTGGGGGCAGCCTGCTCTTGCCCCCCCTCTGCAGGGGGTTGGGGGCTGAGGGGTCACCCTGCAGGAGCTCCTGGGAGGGGAGCAGGGTGGGGGGGTCCATGAGGACTGATCCAGGACCTGCTGCATGGTGCTAAGGCTGGTAGTGGCTCAGTTCTGAGAAGCTTGAATGGGTCAACAGGGAAGCTGGACTGCCTGAAGAACGACCTCCACTGGTACTGGGTCTCTCCTCTCATGGAGCAGAACCACCCCAGAACTGGTTCCCCCTCCCGGTCTTCTCCTGAGGAATTTGACCCCGTTTCCTGTGGGTTCTGGAATGATAATAATTAATAATAATAATAATAATAATTGCTTACACTTTATATAGTGCTTTTCTTGACACTCCACTCAAAGCGCTTTACAGGTCATGGGGATCCCCTCCACCACCACCAGTGTGCAGCCCCACCTGGATGATGCGACGGCAGCCATAGTGCGCCAGAACGCTCCCCACACATCAGCTCTCAGTGGGGAGGAGAACAGAGTGATGAAGCCAGTTCATAGATGGGGATTATTAGGAGGCCATGATTGGTAAGGGCCAATGGGAGATTTGGCCAGGATGCCGGGGTTACACCCCTACTCTTTTCGAGAAGCGCCCTGGGATTTTTAATGACCACAGAGAGTCAGGACCTTGGTTTTTACGTCTCATCCGAAGGACAGCGCCTGTTTACAGTACAGTGTCCCCGTCACTATACTGGGGCATTAGGATCCACATGGACTGCAGGGTGAGCGCCCCCTACTGCCCCCACTAACACCTCTTCCAGCAGCAACCTTAGTTTTCCCCAGGAGGTCTCCCATCCAGGTACTGACCAGGCTCACACCTGCTGAGCTTCAGTGGGCTGCCAGTTGTGATTTGCAGGGTGATATGGCTGCTGGCTGCTGGGTGTGATGTGTCACCGGTGCTCCCACGTGTGATGGCCCCTCTTGGGCGGTACTGACTCGCGTTCCAGTGACTCGTCGCCTGCGCGGTGCCGGAAGGACCCGGAGAGGAGCTGAGGCCGGGCGGCGCAGTACCGCGTCTGACCACCGGGTGGCACTAAAACACAAGTAATGCCTTCCGCGCCATTTAAAGAACGACAGGCGGTGTTATGTGTAAATACCTTTCGGCAAGAGGGGTCCTGTACGCTTTAAAGACGAAAGCAAAAATCGCTTTAAGGCTGCTTTAGAAGAACTGAGACTTGTGCTCAGATGACAGGGTGGTGCTGTCCTGTTGTTTCAGGCTCTCTGTCCGTCTCTGACTTTCAAACTATTTCTTCTGGCTCATTCGCCCTCAGGAGTTTTATTTACGTGACTGAGGAGTTACACTCTTGCCAGAGCAGATGCAGTTAACCCACCATTTCAAGATATTTACAGTACAACTGCATCGTTGAACATTTACATGCGTCACGTAACCCATTCCTGTGAGGCTGGGTCACTGCTCCTCTTTCTGTTGGTCTGTATGTCTCGACTCTGAAGGCGTGTGTGTGTGTGTCCCCTGAGTGGGGGTGGGGAGGAGGTAGGAGTGCGCGTGTCCCACATGGTGGTGGGTAGGTAGCAGTGTGTGTGTCCTGTGTGGGGGTGGGTAGGGAGTGTTACTGGAGCTGGGCAGTAGCCCTGTCAGCTGTCTGCCTGCTGCTGTGTTTTGTCAATACCAGCTGTGTGCTGCACACACCTGAGCCCCCTCCCCCTGGTTGTACTTGAGCAGAGAGGGAGCCAACCAGGAAACACAGATAAACCGTCCTTGAGCCACTGAGAAACACGCCTGGAACGCAGTGGGCAGAGGCTTCTGGGACAGATCCAGTACCTGAGTTTCCCCTCCTTTCTCTTCCACACTGGTCTCAGGCTGTTATAAGAGAATCTGGAGTGTCTGTGTCTTTACACACTGGTCATAGGCTGTTATGAGAGAATCTGGAGTGTCTGTGTGTTTACACACTGGTCTCAGGCTGTTATAAGGGAATCTGGAGTGTCTGTGTGTTTACACACTGGTCACAGGCTGTTATAAGGGAATCTGGAGTGTCTGTGTCTTTACACACTGGTCACAGGCTGTTATGAGAGAATCTGGAGTGTCTGTGTGTTTACACACTGGTCTCAGGCTGTAATAAGAGAATCTGGAGTGTCTGTGTGTTTCCATACTGGTCATAGGCTGTTATGAGAGAATCTGGAGTGTCTGTGTGTTTACACACTGGTCTCAGGCTGTTATAAGGGAATCTGGAGTGTCTGTGTCTTTACACACTGGTCACAGGCTGTTATAAGAGAATCTGGAGTGTCTGTGTGCTTCCACACTGGTCACAGGCTGTTATAAGGGAATCTGGAGTGTCTGTGTGTTTACACACTGGTCACAGGCTGTTATAAGGGAATCTGGAGTGTCTGTGTGTTCACGCACTGGTCACAGGCTGTTATAAGAGAATCTGGAGTGTCTGTGTGCTTCCACACTGGTCTCAGGCTGTTATAAGGGAATCTGGAGTGTCTGTGTGTTTACACACTGGTCACAGGCTGTTATAAGGGAATCTGGAGTGTCTGTGTCTTTACACACTGGTCACAGGCTGTTATGAGAGAATCTGGAGTGTCTGTGTGTTTACACACTGGTCTCAGGCTGTTATAAGAGAATCTGGAGTGTCTGTGTCTTTACACACTGGTCACAGGCTGTTATAAGGGAATCTGGAGTGTCTGTGTTTCCACACTGGTCTCAGAGAATGAGCAGTGCTATAAGGGCATGGGGCAGAGATGTATATAAACCTTTGCTGTAAAGGCATATGAGATGGGTGTCTAGATGGACAGGAAGTCTGGAAGGAGATGCAAAGGCAGCAGGGAGAAGAGAGAAATTCCAGGAGGACAGGTGGGGCCGGGTGATGTCCACCCCAGCGGTCAGCATGCAGCTGTCTGACCTCCTGTCTCTCTGTCTGTCTGACCTCCTGTCTTTCTGAGTGTCTGTCTGACCTCCTGTCTCTCTGTCTGCCTGATCTCCTGTCTCCCTGGGTGTCTGTCTGACCTCCTGTCTCTCTGTCTGAGAGTCTGACCTCCTAACAGCGACCCGTGCTCACCTGTCACCCCTCGCAGTCCGAACAGCTGCTCCCCGAGTTTGATTCAGTGACACCCTGGCCGAACCCTCTGAACAAACAATTAGCACGGCTGTCTCTCGCGTCGGCATTCCCTCTTTCCCAGTCAGCTTTCTTCTCTAACTCCTCTCCACACTCCCTCACTCTTCCTCCTCCTCCCTCTTCTTTCCATTTTCTCATTCCTGTCTCCTGCTGTCTCACTGCCTACCAGTCTCTGTGTCTGTTTCTTTCTGTCTGACTCTACTTTCCAGTCTCTGTGTCTGTTTGATTATGCCTGTCTTTTTGCCCACCTGTCTCTGTGTCTGTTTGATTATGCCTCCCTTTCTGCCTACCTGTCTCTGAGTCTGTTTATGTCTGGCTCTCTGTCTACCTGTCTCTGTGTCTGTTTGATTATGCCTGTCTTTCTGCGTACCTGTCTCTGAGTCTGCGTCTTTATGTCTGGCTCTCTGCCTACCTGTCTCTGTGTCTGCTTGTTTATGTTTGGCTCTGTGTCTGTTTCTGTCTTAACTAGAAGGGTTCCTGGTCTTTACCACAGTGTGCCACTGATTTTCTCCGATCACTCCTGGACTCTCCTCTCCTTCTTCCTCTCCCCCCTCTCTCATTGCTGCATCTAAATATCTTTCCCCAGCTGAGAGAGGAGCCGCATTGCGCATCTCAATTAGGGCCGTTTAGTAACGAGCTGAGCTTGCTGGCCAGCACGGAGCTGCTCTGCTGAGGGACAGGAGGAGAGAGAGGAACGCTAAGGACACAGTATCCTGCTGAGTCACACAATTAAGTTACCTTTTAGTTCAGTGTCCTGCTGTGATGTCTTAACTTATTATAGCTGGTCCAGTGGTTCAGGTCCAGTCCTGTTATGCCATTTATAACATCACAGACCTGTAGAATATTAAATATATATAAATGTAGAGACACTCAGTCCAGCTCCTCTGTATCTTCACACTAACACTCCTTCATCATCATCAGAGCTGGAGAGTCACTGTAGAGACACTCAGTCCAGCTCCTCTGTATCTTCACACTAACACTCCTTCATCATCATCAGAGCTGTAGAGTCACTGTAGAGACACTCAGTCCAGCTCCTCTGTATCTTCACACTAACACTCCTTCATCATCCTCAGAGCTGTAGAGTCACTGTAGAGACACTCAGTCCAGCTCCTCTGTATCTTCACACTAATACTCCTTCATCATCATCAGAGCTGTAGAGTCACTGTAGAGACACTCAGTCCAGCTCCTCTGTATCTTCACACTAACACTCCTTCATCATCATCAGAGCTGTAGAGTCACTGTAGAGACACTCAGTCCAGCTCCTCTGTATCTTCACACTAACACTCCTTCATCATCCTCAGAGCTGTAGAGTCACTGTAGAGACACTCAGTCCAGCTCCTCTGTATCTTCACACTAACACTCCTTCATCATCATCAGAGCTGGAGAGTCACTGTAGAGACACTCAGTCCAGCTCCTCTGTAGCCTCACATTAACACTATATCTTAATCAGAACTGCTCAATATTTATAAATATTATTCCTACTATTTTGTATCTTCAGACATTTTACTAGAATCCGGAGAGAGCAGCGTAATATCGATCGGTCGTGCGATATCGGTAAATTCCGCTCGCTCGGGCGATACGTCATGGCGATTCAGCGCCGGTGACATCACTAAGTGCGAAGCTGAGTCACAGACCGTGCGGTTTCCGGAGCGGGCGTCATGTGCCCAGTGTGGGAACACGGCACCGGAGTGAGAGAAGAGAGAGTGACACAGAGGGGCACGCGGACAAAGAGCACACCGCATCGCTCGTCCTGACCCCGACCCGACCGGGCCGGCGCGTGCCACGTGTTCTGGACTCTCGGCACCACCAGTTCCGCTGGATTATAGAACTGATCTGGGAGTGCAGCGAATTAACACGGCGAGAGCAGGGTAAAAGCACAGTACGGTGCAGGGAATTACAGTATAAAAGCACAGTACACAACCGTAAAGCCCAGTGAGATCAGGGTAAAAGCCCAGTATAGTGCAGTAAATCACAGTGCGATGAACTTGAACTTGATTGCCGTATGTAACCGGTACGTGTACTGGTACAATGGAATTCTTACAGAAAGTCTCTCGGAGCTCATGCCCAGGGTGGTGACTGTCCTCTGTGATGGCCAGAAGTCTCCAGAAGTATTTGATCAATACCTTATAGCAGCACAATACTGATCTTTATTCTCTCCGTGACACATTACAGGACTCATTCAAAAATGCTGACTTTTGGATTGTGAGTCATTTTTGCAAATTTGGATACACTCCTATAGGGCTTTCTGAACACTACATTCCTTGTGTGTGCGGCTACACAGTGTGTTACAGTAACAGTGTGTGTGTGCTGATGGGTCACACTAGCTACACAGTGTGTTACAGTAACTGTGTGTGTGTGTGGATGGGTCTCACACTGGCTACACAGTGTGTTACAGTACTAGTGTGTGTGTGTGTGTCTACACAGTGTGTTACAGTTACAGTATGTGTGTGCTGATGGCTACACAGTGTGTTACAGTACCAGTGTGTGTGCAGATGGGTCACACTGGCTACACAGTGTGTTACAGTTACAGTGTGTGTGTGTGTGCTGATGGCTACACAGTGTGTGTGTGTGTGCTGATGGCTACAGTGTGTTATGTTACAGTACCAGTGTGTGTGTGTGCTGATGGCTACACAGTGTGTTACAGTTACTGTGTGTGTGTGTGTGCTGATGGCTACACAGTGTGTGTGTGCTGATGGCTACACAGTGTGTTACAGTTACTGTGTGTGTGTGCTGATGGCTACACAGTGTGTGTGTGCTGATGGCTACACAGTGTGTTACAGTTACTGTGTGTGTGTGCGCTGATGGCTACACAGTGTGTGTGTGCTGATGGCTACACAGTGTGTTACAGTTACAGTGTGTGTGTGTGTGCGCTGATGGCTACAGTGTGCTACAGTACCAGTGTGCGTGTGCGTGTGTGTGTGGCTACACAGTGTTACAGTACCAGTGTGTGTCTCTCAGTAATGGCTGGGAGATGGGGGTAATCGTGCTGTTAATTGCGGCTGATGAGCTGACTCAGGAGCTGGGCCTGGACTGGTCTACTGGTTCTGGAAGTGGCCCGGGGGGAGTTTGGGAAGGAGGGGGGCAGGACACTGGCTGGGTGTGAAGATGAAGTGGAGAGAGAGACAGATCGCGCCACACAGCTGGCGTCCGGACGGGCGCGCTGATGCCCAGAGAATATTTCCACAATCCAACCACACGAGTAATAAGTGTGAACAAAAGCCGTGCGGATCAGAGGAGGACGCAGCTCTGCAGCAGCCGCCTGTGATTCTGCTGGGGTTCCCAACGGGGCGACTCCTGTCACTGCTGGGCCGGCGCTGGCAGGGGGCGATCCTTCTGATCGCGGCTTTGTGCTCTGGCCGCTGGTGGCGTGGTGCAGCTGCTTTGAAGTTTGATTGACAGGGACATGAGAGGGGAGAGACGGGGAGAGGAGAGAGGAGAGAGAGCAGATCGAGGGAGGAGGGGAGGGGAGATGGAGAGAGAGGAGGTGGAGAGGGGAGAGAAGAGATGGAGAGGGGAGAGGGAGAAAGAGCCCTCGGGTGTCGGAGACAGATGAGAGAGAGAGGCAGGAGGGGGAGAGAGGGGGACAGGGGGAATTCATGAAGGAGGAATATTGTTAAGGGTGTTTGATGAGAATCCGTGTGAATAATGGATGAGGAGCCTCCATGTCATCTCCAAGCTCAGATGGCATTATTATTTTCACGGGGGTGTCACAGTACAGTCACACAGAGCCCCCCTGCTCTCCGTCCCACTCCCTCACCTGTCTGGGTGGCTCACTGCAGTGGCAGTTAGCACTGCTGCCTCAAAGCGCACTGATCCCGGGTTCGATTCCGGACTGGGGGGTCCCCCGTGGCCTGTTTCCTCCCCCCCCTCCCAGATGGAGCCCTGTGATGGACTGGACCGGCCAGCGGTCGTCCAGCGCCGGCCAGTCACCTTCACGGCCACAGCCGGCACCTGTCTGGAAACCGAAGGACGAATGTCGCTGAGGTCTGACTGGCCACTGTGGACGAACCCCGCTGGCCTGCAGCTGTGAGTGACCCCTGACCCCTGACCAGCCGCCCGCAGACGAGAGGCCGGTCAGACCTCTTAGCTCCTTTGGCTGCTTGTTCCCTTGTTCCACACTCCCTCCACCCTTTGTGTAAAGATCGATCTCCTGTTTTCAGCACTTCTCTGTAGTTTCCCCCTGTGTTCTGTGATTCATGTCTCACTGTTGATCTGGAGACGTCCGCCGGCTTGACTGCCAGTAATTGTGAAGATTGTGAATGCTTGCTCAGATCCCACAACACTACCTGGGACACTCCCTTCAGACTAAAGAGACTCAGTTCCTCCAGCCTGTCAGTGTGGAACATTCCCTTCAGACTGAAGAGATTCAGTTCCTGCAGCCTGTCAGTGTGGGACACTCCCTTCAGACTGAAGAGACTCAGTTCCTCCAGCCTGTCAGTGTGGGACTCTCCCTTCAGACTGAAGAGACTCAGTTCCTCCAGCCTGTCAGTGTGGGACTCTCCCTTCAGACTGAAGAGACTCAGTTCCTCCAGCCTGGGAGTGGGTCTGGCTGCTGGTCTACGCCTCTCTCTCCCTCCCTGTCCACAGCACTTGTTCGGCCACGAATCCGTACGAGCTGAAAGGGCTCTGGGCGGCTCGACAGCTGCCTCTGTGAGCACACAGCTGGTGAGGCTCTTCAAGAGCTCGTGAGCCTCACACATCAGTCCGCAACAATCCCAGGAATGTTTGTTAAAATACAACTATTATTAGTTGTGGCTGCAGTAACAGTAGAAATAGCAGTAGATTATCAGCAGGAACAGCAGCAGCAGCAGATTATCATGTATGTATGGACTGGATGTACCAGTACAGCAGGGACACTCACAGGACCAGTACAGCAGGGACACTCACAGTACAGTTGCTTACTAACAGTAGAATTGCTTACAGCAGGAACAGTGACAGCAGTAGATTATCAGCAGGAACATTAACAGGACCAGCACAGCAGGGACACTAACAGGACCAGTACAGCAGGGACACTCACAGGACCAGTACAGCAGGGACACTCACAGGACCAGTACAGCAGGGACACCACTAACAGGACCAGTACAGCAGGGACACTCACAGGACCAGTACAGCAGGGACACTCACAGGACCAGTACAGCAGGGACACCACTAACAGGACCAGTACAGCAGGGACACTAACAGGACCAGTACAGCAGGGACACCATTAACAATCACAGTGCTTGCAGTAGCAATCGCGTAGCTGCAGGCCCAGCCCAGTCCAGTCCAGCCCAGCCCCGGGCACAGGACGGAGCAGGCACGAACACGGCGGTGCTCTGCTGCTGCAGCGCGCGGTCCGGCATCCCCTGCGCTGAGCGGCGGGCCGGCCCGCGAGGACGGCGCTCGCGGTGATTTCGCCCGCAGGCGCCGCGAGGTCGCTCCCGTGCGCTGTGTTTTCACTCCGCTGATCCCCACCACAGCGGGGCGGGGGGAGGGGAGGGGAGAGGGGGGGGCCTGCCGGGGAGGAGGAGTGGGGGAGTCACCTTTTGTGCTGGTATATCAGGCGAACACAGTAGCGCGGCGCAACAGATCTTTCTGCGCCCTGCGAGAGCGAGGGAGTGAGAGCGACAGACGCACAGAGCCGAGCCGAGAGCAGGACCGAACCGGACCGCATCAGCAGCAGCAGAAGAGCAGAGCAGGACAGGACCGGACCGGACCGGGAGAGAAATGGACGCGTTCCGGGGGCTCGGGCGCGCTGTGCCGCTCTGCGCCTGGCTGCTGTGGGCGCTGCACGGTAAGAGCCGGTCTATTTCTGGAGCCGCTGTCCCGGGCTCGGGCGGGCTCGGGCGGGTCGCTGTCTGGGCAGGACGAGGACTCCCACTCCGGCTTCACCTCCGCTCGCCCACTCGTGCTGGTCTCGCGTGTGTCTGAGAAGTTCGAGCTGGGAGTCTGGACGCGTCTGGTCGCGTCTCCCGCCGGGGTGGCTCGGCTCGGCTCGGTCCGGCCCGGCAGGTGCGCCCGGCAGGTGCCGTCGCTGCTGGGGGCGGACGACCGTGTTTGTTTTGGGGGAGATGGGGAGGGGGCGTCTCCCCTCGTGCCCCTTGTACCCCATCAAACACTTTTTATTCGCCGTCAGACTCGTCCCCTCTCCCCGAACTGGACCCCAGGACTCCTCTCCCCGAACTGGACCCCGGGACTCCCGAGCCGTGTGCACTGCGCCACAGCTGCGTGGTTCTGCTGGGCCGGGCCGGGTCCCTGGTTAGGTGCTGCCGACGATCCCCGCTCGGGACAAGCGGGGTGGTGGGGGGGGTCGCCTGGTGTCTCGCGCCTGGGGGGGCAGATTCTTGCGCGCGGGCACAGCCTGGCGGGAGGGGCGCGCGCAGGAGACCCAGCCCGGGTTGACCCGAGAGCCTCGCCCAGCTGCGCCTGGACAGCAGCCAGGCTACCGGCTTCAGGGCAGCTTGTTCCCCACCCCCACCGCCCTCTGTGTAAAGAAGCGCCCCCTGTTGTGGGTTTTAAAGCTCTTCCCTGTAGTCCCCCGGGTGTCCCCCGGTTGGTGTTTCAGGGCTCACCGTGCCGGATGAAGAGAGCGCACTGCCCTGTGCGTGGGACTAACAGGACGGAACAGAAAACAGTCTCTTTAATTGAATGAAGAATCGCCGCGAGCAGCGCCGTTGCTGCGTCATTGTCAGTGCCCTCGCGCCGCCTGCTCCCTCGCGCTGTGTGCCGGGCGTCTGGGCCGGGTCTCGCACGTGCTCTCGGACCGGCGGAACCGGGGTTCGGGGCGGGACGCCGGCACTCGCGTGCGCGCAGATGAGCTGAGTCTGAGCGTGTGGCTCCACTATCGATCGGATTTCATCTGATGGATTCGATCAGGGCGATTGATTGATTGATTGATTGATCGATCGCTGTGATCCCATGGCGCAGGGATGGGTCCAGTGGTGGAATATTCGGGTGAGGCTTCTGGACTGCTGTGAAACTGGACTGAAATACACCATCACACCCTGTAGCAAACTACAAAACACACTGTAGTACACTAGAACACACTGTAGTACACTGTGGTATATACTGTAAAACACTATAACACTGTGGTAAATGCTGTGGTAAACTGGTCTACTAAGAGGCTGTGTGAAGTACACACTGTGGTAAACTGTGGAAGACTCCCTGTGCTGTCAGCAGCAGTGCTGGCAGGCTGTGATTCTCACCCGGGACACTGCACTCGCTGTGCCTCGCTGTGCAGCAGGAAAGGAATTTGGCAAAATGCTACCTTTCTCTCTGTCTCCATCCCCTCCTCTCTCCAGACTCTTTCATCTCCACGCTCCAGGAGTGTGTGTGCGTGCTGTGACAGGCCCTGTTAATGACAGAGGGGGATTTCAGCGTGTCTCCGTCTGTACGGCGCTGAGAGAGGAAGAGGAGGACTGATGCACGATACCTTAGGAATGAAGTCTAGAACTTCAGAACAGCAGCTCTGTCACTCAGCAGCTGTGTCACCCTGCAAACTGACTCTCTGTGGTCATTAACAATCCCAGGGTGTTTCTCTAAAAGAGTAGGGGTGTTACCCCAGTGTCCTGGCCAAATTTCCCCCCTGGTCTTTACCAGTCATGGCCTCCTAATAATCTGAACTGGCTCCATCCCTCTGCTCTCCTCCCCACTGAGAGCTGGTGTGTGGGGAGCGGACTGGCTCATCCAGGTGGGGGGACACACTGGTGGGGGTGGAGGGGATCCCCATGCCCTGTGAAAAGCTTTGAGTGGAGCGCTATACAAGTGTGCGCAATTCTGTTTATCATTAATTCTAACACCTCGTCCTGTGAAAACCAGCGTGCACTCAGATAACAACACGACTCCTAGTGCTGTTGCCACTACACCAGCCCTGCACAGCAGGTCATTAGACGCGCAGCCCTGTTCGTGCACAGTCGGAGGCGACCGCATCGATAACATCGACAATAATCGAGCCCACGCCGGCTCCCGCAGCGGCTGACACTCCCCTGCGTGTCTATTCCACGCTCGCGCGTGGGACTGATCCCACAATCCCAACGGCCGCACGGGCTCCTCTCGGATTCCGGGGTTCCGGGGTTTCAGCGCGAGGCGGAGAGAATCGATCGGACAGGCCGGTCGTGGGGGGTCCGGTAGTTCACGCGAGGTACCCTCTCCCTTCAAAGTCGGACCTCCTGCCTGGAGTAATTATCTCAGCATTAGTCGCCCCGGGTTTCAATCATCTTTCAATTATTTTTTTTAAACGACACCCCGCAGTAGGAATGCGTCGTGACACTACAACGATTCCGCCCTTTGAAGTTGGCGAGAGATTGAATTAATTAACAACACGGTCCTTAATTCAAGAGAGGTTTTCTTTCAAGGTCGCGCAGTTACTGGGAAACGTCCTGTGAAAATGAATTTCCGAGGAACCGCGGGTTTCAGATGTTGATCCTGCCTGCGGTCTGCGTATCGCGTTTTCAACCCCTCTCTTATTTTAGAGCTGTTTACTCATCGGGCTCGCCTGTAAACCTCAGAGGAGAGACGGCTGATAACCCGTATTGCTTAACAAACATTTTTCTCTCTCTGTGAGCGAGATGAAGTTGAAATCGCTCGGAAATAAATGTCTCCTATTGCACATTCGTGGCTTTGAAGTTTCAAAACACGACTATCGGCGTCAATGAAATTCTGATTATAGTCTCGGTTAATAACTAACCCGGCTCACGATAAAGTCAGTCTAGTTACAACCGAGACGTGCCTCTACACTGCTGTCAGTGTCAGGGGAGTCTGATTCTAATCCCAGTTAATATTTAATCCAGCTCACAGTAAAGTCAGTCCAGTCCAGCCTGGAGAGTCTCAGACTGCTCTGTCAGTGTCAGTGAGTCTAATTATAATCCCAGTGAATAATAATAATAATAATAATAATAATAATAATAATAATAATTGCATGCACTTATATAGCTCTTTCCTGGACACTCCAGTCAAAGAGCTTTACAGGTCATGGGGATCCCCTCCACCCCCACCAGTGTGTACCCCCACCTGGATGAGCCAGTCCTCTCCCCACACACCAGCTCTCAGTGGGGAGGAGAGCAGAGGGATGGAGCCAGTTCAGAGATCTAATCCAGTTTACAGTAAAGTCAGTCCAGTCAAGTGCAGTGCAGTAAATCCCGGTGAGATCAGGGTAAAAGCACAGTACAGTGCGATCTTGGCTCCGGGTGACCCCCAGGGAAACTCCTTGACAGAGCCCAGTCTGCTCAGGGTTTGAGCACGTTAACCCCCAGGGAGACAGCAGTGGCAAAGTCCGACCGGCCCAGGGTTCGAGCGCTGGGATTCCTGAGAAAGGACTCTGCAGACTGGGCACTGTGTGTCCCTGTGTGCTGCGGGACGGTGGGCTGTCTTGCGTCCCCAGCTGGCGGAGGGCCCGTGTCCCCGGGGCCCGGCTGCTGCTCATTTACATCACAAGGCCGTCTGGGCGGGGGGGGCAGCCGGCCCTCTTTGTTGTCCTGGTGGCGGTAAATTAAGACGGTGCTGTCCCAGACCTGTCCCCACGGAAATACACTTGCTGCTCATCCCCGTCCCCCTGGCGTGTAATCGGTTGTGTTGGGTCGTTAACCTCATGGCACTATTGATTATCGGCTTCCTCAGACCTCGATGGCGTTGACTGATGAGCTCCAGCAACGTGAGTGGAGCAGTTTGTTCCAGACACCCGCCGCTCTCTGTGTACGGAGGTGCCGTCTGGCCTGAGCCGTCGGACTCCTCTTTATTTTACCGTGGTTGGGCCCCGAACTGATCCTAAAGCGTCGCTCCCGTGTGGTGGACTTTTGTAGAGTTCTAAATATCTGAATTGATTCACCTCCCCAAAAACCAGCACAGGGCAGTAAATCACAGTACAGTGGAGTAAATCCCCATGAGATCAAGTAAAATCACAGTACGGTGCAGTAAATCGCAGTGAGATTGTGGTAATGTGGAATTCATGTGCAGATGTAGTGTGGCCAGTGGACACAGCGGCAGATTAAAAACAGTGTTTTCCTCTCCCTCTGTGCGCTAATCGCCCTGGTTAAACATCAGCATTCCTGTGGCTCAGGAATGTCTTAACAATGTCAGCCTGTTCTCAGACAACAGGAGCCAGGGAGGAACAGGTAGGAACAGGGGGGGAGAGGGGGAGAGGGAGGGTACGAGAGAGGGGGAGAGGGAGGGTAGGACGGGGAGAGAGAGGGAGGGTACAAGGGGGACAGAGAGAGGGAGAGGTAGGGTATGAGAGAGAGAGAGAGGGAGGGTACGAGGGGGACAGAGAGGGGGAGAGGTAGGGTATGAGAGAGAGAGGGAGGGTATGAGGGGGACAGAGAGGGGGAGAGGTGGGGTATGAGAGAGAGAGGGAGGCTAGGAGGGGGACAGGGAGGGGGAGAGGAAGAGGAGGGAGGGGGCTGGTAACAGGAACTCTTTGTAAACGGGGATTTTGTAGGAAGTGGCTCTCTAACATGAGCTCTGAGTGCGTGCCCAGCAGCTGCTGTGACGGGCAGCCTGTGTCTGTCCGTCATGTCCAGTCCTGTCCGTCTGCCTCTCCGAGCTGCAGAGCTCCGGGATCCTCTCCCTCCCTCTCTCTCCGTGGCCCGGGCTGGGCTGTTGGCAGCTGTCTGGGTCAGCACCAGCGTGACAGTGAGGTGGGAGGACAGCTGGACGCGACTGGCCCCTCTCAGATTACTGACCGAGAGAGAGAGAGAGACCACACATCCCCACACTCTGCTCGCTCTTCCAGAAACACTTGTAACAATCAAGGGAAAATATTTGCCTGCTTTAGTGATTTCAGCAAAGCATTTGATTCAATTTAGCGTGAGGGACTGCTTCGCAAACTCCTGGCGCCTGGTCTCACTCTGCACAACATAAAGATCAAATTTCTGCTCTACACTGATGACCTGGTCCTGCTGTCACCCCCAGAGCAGGAGCTGCAGCAGAGCCTGGCACTGCTGGAGCAGTACTGTCAGACCTGGGCACTGCCAGCCCATCTGGACCCAGAACAGGGGCTGCAGCAGAGCCTGGCACTGCTGGAGCAGTACTGTCAGACCTGGGCACTGCCAGCCCATCTGGACCCAGAACAGGAGCTGCAGCAGAGCCTGGCACTGCTGGAGCAGTACTGTCAGACCTGGGCACTGCCAGCCCATCTGGACCCAGAACAGGGGCTGCAGCAGAGCCTGGCACTGCTAGAGCAGTACAGATATCGGTATAACCATTCTAAGTGCAGAGAAAAATTGCTAGCAATGTGCGCAGGGCTGAATTAGGGCAGCCCCCATACTTATCAGCATACAGAAGAGAGCAATAAAATACTGGCTACACCTGAGAAACAGTGACCAGAGCTGGCCAGTGTGACTGTGCTGAGTGAGGGAGGGCAGTGTTCAGGTGCCCCAGCAGGTACTGAGTTCAGGCAGTCCTTGATCCTAATCCCAGCTCCCAGATCATTCAACAGACTTTCTCTCTGCTCCTCTGTCTCTCTCTCTACCTGTGTCTCTGTCTCCTTCCCTCTCTCTGTCTGTGCATTTCTCTCTCTCTATCCCTCTCTCTTCTCTCTCCCTCCGGTCTCTTTCTTCTCGAGGTGAGGCTCACCTCTCTGGAATGCCAGTCGCGATGACCGAGATACCGGGAGTTTGGGAATTCCTCCTCTTCCAGGAGGGAGACGTTGTCCTGACACGTCGCTCTAATTCCTCGGATTCTCCTCGTGATCACCTGAGTCGACTATCCGCTGTCTGATCGGCTGCCCACTGGCCTCTCTTCGGAAAGCTGGGGAACTGAACTTCTTATCCGAACAGATGTTGAATAAAATGCCTCGTTAAGGGACTCGTTCGTTATGGGCTTGTGGAACGACATCTCATTTCCTCGGCCCTCCACCTGAGTCCGGTGGCCGAGTTAATTCTGGGGATTCGGGAAGTGGGAATTTCCTTCATCCCTGTGCTATTCCCAGCCAGGAGGGAAAGAGAGGGCTGGCCGGGGATGGGGAGGAAGTCTCCCCTCAGGCCTGTTGTCTTCCACGGCGGAAGACCGCGCGATCTGCTCCTGTCATTAAGGGCGTCGATCCCAGGACTCCAGGGGCCTCTACTGCTGGAGCTCGGAGCACAGATGAGTATCACAGCCCCACGGACTCCCCAGACACTGGGATCTGTCTTAATACAGGTCAACATAGGCCAGTCTTGCACCTTAGGAGTCACCGCCCTGTCTCAGTGTAACAGTACTGCAGTGCAGGTTTATTATAGGACAGTATAATAATCACTACGCAGCCTCGGTGTTTATAAAATCCCTGCACTCTTTCTCAGCCGTGTAAAAGCAGGTAGACTCTGTAGATCAGAAGCCCTTGAGGAGCACAGTGGGAGATGAAGAAGATATGAATTTCGCAGGAGACCTGACAGTATTAGGGACCGTCTGTAATTTAAAAAGAGATTGAGAAATGAAATTTTGGTGTCTGAGAATCCCAGCGATGATTCTCCTTGGCCAAGTCAATTTCAGCAGCTGCCCCGGGGGATCGTGGGACAGGAATATGAAGGGAAGCAGAGGACATCAGAATTCCAGTCAGGGGCTGGATAATGACAGAGTGTTAATATTTCATGCTCAGGGACGGCCTTGTTCCCTCCCATCACACTGCCCCCAGGACACACACACAGCTCACACACCCATCACCTCCTCCTCCACTGGGGGAGAGAGGGGTTCAGGGGGAGAGAGAGGGGTTCACTGGGAGAGTACTGTTCACTGGGAGAGAGAGGGGTTCAGGGGGAGAGAGAGGGGGAGAGTGGGGTTCACTGGGGGAGAGTGGGGTTCACTGGGAGAGAGAGGGGTTCACTGGGAGAGTACTGTTCACTGGGAGAGAGGGGTTCAGGGGGAGAGAGAGGGGGAGAGTGGGGTTCACTGGGAGAGAGTGGGGTTCACTGGGAGAGAGAGGGGTTCACTGGGAGAGTACTGTTCACTGGGAGAGAGAGGGGTTCAGGGGGAGAGAGAGGGGGAGAGTGGGGTTCACTGGGAGAGAGTGAGGTTCACTGGGAGAGAGAGGGGAAAGTGGGGTTCACTGGGAGATAGGGGGGAGAGTGGGGTTCACTGGGAGAGGGGGAGAGTGGGGTTCACTGGGGGAGAGAGGGGGGAGTGGGGTTCACTGGGGGAGAGAGGGGGGAGTGGGGTTCACTGGGAGAGAGAGGTGGGAGTGGGGTTCACTGGGAGAGAGAGGTGGAGAGTGGGGGTACATGGGGAGAGAGAGGAGAGGGGGTGTTGCCTGCAAGAGGGGGTTCATTGGGTGAGAGGGTTAACTTTGGCTGGAACTCAGCCGGCGAGGTGGGGGGAGGGGGGTTTTAAAGTTCATGGTTGAGGAGTTTTTCCAGCAGCAGCGCAGAGTCACTCAGGTCCAATTATAGCCTCTGTGTAAGAGCAAGGCAAGAGAGCTGACCCAGAGAGAGACTCTACACTGGCTCTCTCTGTCCAGAGCCTGTGTGGGCTCTCAGAGACAGAGCCTGTACCCCACTCTCTCTGTCCAGAGCCTGTGTGGGCTCTCAGAGACAGAGCCTGTACCCCACTCTCTCTGTCCAGAGCCTGTGTGGACTCTCGGAGACGGAGCCTGTAGCCCACTCTCTCTGTCCAGAGATTGTACTCCACTCACACCCCAAACACTCCCCTCACCCATCCCTGTGCTCAGGACAGCTGGCTGTGTTGATGTAAACAGAGGGGTGTGAGTGAAGGCTGAAGAACAGTAACGCACACACACACAGAGCCTGACAGTCTCCACCCTCTCTCACGGGACCTGTTGGAATGATATCGACACACACACACACACACACACACACACACCTGACTCCCTGCCTGCTGTCCTCGGTCTCTGTGATCTTTCCTCCATTCCGAAAGCTTGGATTGTTTTCCAAGGGGAATTCTCTCCATGGAGGGGCTGGGGAGTTGCCACGGTGACAGAATCCAAGAGCTTAGCGCAGCCGGCACAGATCGGACTGGCCAGGATACTGGATGGGGGGAGCGACCCGAGACCCGCTGGGTCGAGAGCCACCGGCTGTGTCTGAACGCCAGAACATGTCCGTGATGCTGGCGAGAGCCTTGTGGTGCAGAGAGGAGAGGAAATGGCACTGACTGCAGTCCAGAGACCAGCCTCGGCTCGCTGTCTCGTCTCCGAGATGGGCATCCGCCTGCTGGCCACAGTGTACAGCAGGAGACCCTCTGGGCGCTTCCACTGTCTCACCTACCTATACCTGGACTCACTGTGATTTACTGCACCGTACTGTTCCTTTACCCTGATCTCCCTGTGATTTACTCCACCGTACTGTGCTTTTACCTTGATCTCACTGTGATTTACTGCCCCGTACTGTGCTTTTACCCTGATCTCCCTGTGATTTACTGCACCGTACTGTGCTTTTACCTTGATCTCACTGGGCTTTACTGCGCCGTACTGTGCATTTACCTTGATCTCCCTGTGATTTACTGCACTGTACTGTGCTTTTACCCTGATCTCACTGGGCTTTACAGCACTCTACTGTGCTATATTCTGCTTTTCCCATGAATGCCTCCTCTCTCTCAGCAGTGTAAATAAGGAGGTCAGACACTTGTCAGGACTTGACATTTGACCCCTCCCCATGACAACAGGATTCTTTAGTAGGAATGCAGGAGAGGGAGTGGACTGGGGAGACAGAGACACTTGTACAATTGTCTAGATCTATCAGAACGATCTTGAGCATGCTTGGTGACAGAATGTGAAGATACAGATGAGCTGGACTGAGTGTCTCTACCGTTACTCTACAGCTCTGATGATGATGAAGGAGTGTTAGTGTGAAGATACAGAGGAGCTGGACTGAGTGTCTCTACAGTGACTCTACAGCTCTGATGATGATGAAGGAGTGTGAGTGTGAAGATACAGAGGAGCTGGACTGAGTGTCTCTACCGTTACTCTCCAGCTCTGATGATGATGAAGGAGTGTTAGTGTGAAGATACAGATGAGCTGGACTGAGTGTCTCTACAGTGACTCTACAGCTCTGATGATGATGAAGGAGTGTTGATGAGTTAAGGAGTGGACAGGATGTTTGACCATAGTGAAAATCTTGTGTCTGAACCTGGTTCCTTTTGAGAATTGGAATCTCATGTCTGAGGTTCTACTCCAATGACAAGAACTCTGGGCCAAAAAGATCTCGTAGAAACATTATAAATAGAAAAGCAAAATTCCTCCTTTCTCGGCACACAGACGGTGTTGTCCTTTCTCGCAGTGCCCACACTGAGAAACTAGTCTCACACCAGCAGGGAGGTCAAAGGTCAACGCGCTGCCCTCTGTTCTGCGTGTCTTTGTTTTGTGAGGAATTTAGCAGGAAGATACGAAAACCCTCTTCCAAGAGGCACACCTGCAGGAGCTTGCTAATGAGATAAACGAACAAGTCAGGCTCGTTAGCAAATTAAACATCTCTGGGTCTCGCATTTATTTTGGCCACATCTGCAGCCCAGATGTTTAATTTCAAAGGGAGAGGAAGAACATCTTCATACAGTTACTCTCCAGCTCCGATGATGATGAAGGAGTGTTAGTGTGAAGATACAGATGAGCTGGACTGAGTGTCTCTACAGTGACTCTACAGCTCTGATGATGATGAAGGAGTGTTAGTGTGAAGATACAGAGGAGCTGGACTGAGTGTCTCTACAGTGACTCTACAGCTCTGATGATGATGAAGGAGTGTTAGTGTGAAGATACAGATGAGCTGGACTGAGTGTCTCTACAGTGACTCTACAGCTCTGATGATGATGAAGGAGTGTTAGTGTGAAGATACAGATGAGCTGGACTGAGTGTCTCTACAGTGACTCTACAGCTCTGATGATGATGAAGGAGTGTTAGTGTGAAGATACAGACGAGCTGGACTGAGAGTCTCTACAGTGACTCTACAGCTCTGAGGATGATGAAGGGACAGAGAGTGGGTGTGGGGGCAGGGCTGGAGGTCAGTCTTCAGACAGCGGGAGGGGCCGGTGGAGCTGTCGGGAGGGTGTGTGCGCGGCAGGCTGGACGCGGCCCTCCAGGCTGTGCTTCCTGCAGGCCGGCGAGTGTTTGCTCAGGGGAGCGAGGAGCTGCTTCCTGTTTTCCGTGCAAGGGGGAGAGGGGTGGCGCAGCTGCACAGGGGGCGGCACCGCTGCCTGACAGTGTGGAGTCTGCACGGTCTCCCAGTATCTGTGGTCTTTTCCCCTTGGTGCTCCAGTTTCCTCCCACAGTTCATGACATCCTGGTGGATTAATGAGCTTTTTGGGAAAACTGGCTCTGGGGAGTGAGTGTGTCTCTGTGTGCCCCGTAATGGACTGGGGTCCTATCCAGGGGGTACTTTACACTTGATGCTTGCTGGGACGGGCTCCCCTGTGACCCTGAAGAGTGGATATTAAATGGACGATGGGGTGGGAGGGATGTGCGGTGTCCCCTTGTGTGCACTCACAGCTACGCCGGGTAGTGCCCCGTCTTTGTTGACGCTCCCTAGGTGGTTGTGTTGTTCTTGCGTCTGCTCCTTTGCTGTGGTAGTTTGTGGACAGTCCCTAGGGGTGGCTGCCTGGAGGGGGCTTCCGGCTGGCTTGCGGCCTGCAGCCTGGCCCTAATCCTCCTGCCTGCTCGGAATTCTCAAGGGATTTCGCCAGCGTTCCGATGGGACACTCCGACCCAGGGCAGCGTGTCGCCGGCTGGCCTTCTGCTCCGAAGCTCGAGAGCTCAAAGCCAGCGGGTTCGTCTTGGTCGGCACAGCTGTGCAGTGAGAGCTGCTCGCTCTGGTGCACCAGCAGGAGGCGCTACATGACACCGGCTCGGTGTGAGCGCCGTTTCGTGCCATAGCCTGCCCTGGAGGGCCTGGATGAGACTGTTGTGATCGTGCACGGTGGGGCGTGTGTGTCTCTGCTGCTGTGATCGTGCACGGTGGGGTGTGTGTGTCTCTGCTGCTGTGATCATGCACTGTGGGGCTTGTGTGTCACTGCTGCTGTGATCATGCACTGTGGGGCGTGTGTGTCTCTGCTGCTGTGATCGTGCACTGTGGGGCGTGTGTGTCTCTGCTGCTGTGATCGTGCACTGTGGGGCGTGTGTGTCTCTGCTGTTGTGATCGTGCACGGTGGGGCGTATGTGTCTCTGCTGTTGTGATCGTGCACGGTGGGGCGTGTGTTTCTCTGCTGTTGTGATTGTGCATGGTTGCGCGTGTGTGTCTCTGCTGTTGTGATTGTGCACGGTGGGGCGTGTGTGTCTCTGCTGTTGTGATTGTGCACGGTGGGGCGTGTGTGTCTCTGCTGTGATTGTGCACGGTGGGGCGTGTGTGTCTCTGCTGTGATTGTGCACGGTGGGGCGTGTGTGTCTCTGCTGTGATTGTGCACGGTGGGGCGTGTGTGTCACTGCTGCTGTGATTGTGCACGGTGGGGCGTGTGTTTCTCTGCTGTTGTGATCGTGCATGGTGGGGCGTGTGTGTCTCTGCTGTGATCGTGCTCAGTGGGGCGTGTGTGTCTCTGCTGTGATTGTGCACAGTGGGGTGTTTGTATCTCTGCTGCAGTGATCTCGCTAACTATAGACCACACCTGAGATGGACAGATAGAGAGAAAGTGGGGTGGAGATAGAGAAGATACATTTTATATGTAAATATCTTATGATGTGTCGGTATTGTAAATGTCTGTAGATTCTTTGTTTTATGTTAATCGTATTTGTTTTGCTTTGGCAACACTGATTTTACTCATTGGTCATGCCAATAAAGCACCTTGAATTGAGCTGAATTGAGATGGAGAGAAATAGAGGGCGGGATGGAGGGAGAGAGGGCTATCTGCAGCCTGCACCTGAGAGAGGGAGAGAGGGCTGTCTGCAGCCTGCACCTGAGAGAGGGAGAGAGGGCTGTCTGCAGCCTGCACCTGAGAGAGGCAGAGAGGGCTGTCTGCAGCCTGCACCTGAGAGAGGCAGAGAGAAGGATGTCTGGGTAGCTGCAATTGAAAGGAAAGAGATCTATTGTTCTATCAAGGACACAGGAGAGTGGGAGGCCAGCTGGTACCCATGGCAATGGATAAACCAGCACCTGGTGCCCTCCTGCCTGCCTCTCTGTCTCTCTGCCAGCCTGCCTGTCTGTCTGCCAGCCTGCCAGTCTCTCTTATATCCTGCCTGTGTCTGCCAGCCTGCCTGCCTGCCTGTCTCTCTGTCTGTCTGTCCAGCTAACAGGACCTGCACTGGGAGAGATCTGAGGGGGAAGGGAGTGTTCGCACCTGAGATTGGGTTTCTGGAGCAGGATATGGCCGAGGGCTTGATGAAGTGCTGTTGAAAGAAGGGGATTCTCTCTCCTCTCTCCCTCTGTTTGTCTCACAGCGCGGATGTTGCTCTGTGTGTGAGACCCAGTGTGAATCCTGTGTGAGGGCGTGTGTGCACATGTGTCAGGGTGTGTGTGACTGTGATCACAGTGTGCTCATCTGTCAATGTGTCTGTGGGTGTCACTATACTTACCATCTGTCTGTATTAACCCCTCTCTCTCTCTCTCAGTGCAGTGTTAATGTACTGGAGTGTCCAGTCAGTGTGTCTGTATGAACCCCTCTCTCTCTCAGTGCAGTGTTAATGTACTGGAGTGTCCAGTCAGTGTGTCTGTATGAACCCCTCTCTCTCTCAGTGCAGTGTTAATGTACTGGAGTGTCCAGTCAGTGTGTCTGTATTAACCCCTCTCTCTCTCAGTGCAGTGTTCATGTACTGGAGTGTCCAGTCAGTGTGTCTGTATTAACCCCTCTCTCTCTCAGTGCAGTGTTAATGTACTGGAGTGTCCAGTTATATTAATAATATAAATTTGCAAATAATCATGCAAATTCTCCCCCTCGTCAGCTAACGAGCTGCACCCCCTTCCAGCCCATCACACTCCTGCTGTGTGCTCGGTGCTGGGCAGCGGGAGGGGGTTCTCTAATTACCCCCTAATTAGTCCTCTCTGCCTGGCCATCTGCTCCGGGAGAGGGAGGGGGTCGGGGGGATGAAGACCGTACTGATGGCTGAGCAGGCTGTTCCCGGGCTGTCTAAGGGCCATGCTGGTCCTGGTTCTGCAGTGCTGTGGCCACACACCCCCTGGCCAGATTACTGGGAGCCCACAGGACCCAAGGATACTGGGTCCCAGAGTCCGTTAGTGTGCCGAGGCTTGTCGCAGCTCGTTAGAGAGCAGTGTGGAGCTTCAGTGTTTGTTCTCACTGCCCTCGGTTCCTGTCTCCCTCCCCCTGTCTCTCTCTCTCTCCCTCCCCCTGTCTCTCTGTCTCTCCCTCCCCCTGTCTCTCTGTCTCTCTGCCTGTCTTACTCTCCTGGTAAAAGGGTGCCCCATGTTCTGTCTGCTTTGTCTGTAATGAGCACTGTTGTGTAACGGGTGTATAATTAGACACAGGCCTTATGGGATTTTTATGGGTGCAGGTTTGAGGTATGAGAGCTATGTATATTGTTGCAGGAGGTATAATCCTAACCTGGCTTCTGGCTGTTGTCAGAGAATGAACCCCTCCCCCTGCCTCCTCTCAAATTCAAACTCAACAAACTTTATTAGCCTGAATTACAGTGTTACATTACAGTGCAAAACTCATCAACAATAATAATAGTAGAGAGGCTCACTCTCTGCTCCTCGGGCTGTCACTGAAGATCAGGAGATCACAGGCCCACAGTTCCTCCAGCAGGACTGGGAGCTGTTCTGATTGTGACAGGTGTGGGAATTCTGGGATTAGATTTGTCCTCTCTGGACAGCCAGGTCTGCCTGTGTCCAGTGTCGTTGTCCAGGCTGTGGTCACTGAGCCTGTCCTCTCTGGGCAGCCAGGTCTGCCTGTGTCCAGTGTCTATGGCCAGGCTGTGGTCACTGAGCCTGTCCATCATTTGGGTCTGTTTCGCAGTAGTATTCCAATTATTACTGCAAGTGTCTCAGGGGGTGAGGAGGGGTTTCACTTGTTAGAATTTGTTTTCATTTTGATTTTTGATTGCTAGATAAATAACCCCCCTCTCTCTCCACTCTCTCTCTCTCAGGCTGTCAGTATTAACCCCTCTGTCTCTCTCTCTCCTGTCTCTCTCTCAGGCTGTCAGTGCTCGGTGACAGTGACAGTGCCTCCAGAACATGAAGCCCTGCTGAAGAGCTCAATCTCCCTGCCCTGCTCCTACACAACCACAGAGAAGCCCAATAACGTCCTTGTGGAGTGGTTCATTGTGAGTCTGTCTCACCTTTTCTCTGGTTACACATTTCAGCTCTTCAGTCAGCACCTGTTAGTGCAGTGTTAACGTACTGGAGTGTCCAGTCAGTGTGTCTGTATGAACCCCTCTCTCTCTCTCAGTGCAGTGTTAACGTACTGGAGTGTCCAGTCAGTGTGTCTGTATTAACCCCTCTCTCTCAGTGCAGTGTTAATGTACTGGAGTGTCCAGTCAGTGTGTCTGTATGAACCCCTCTCTCTCTCTCAGGACGAGGGGGGGGCGAGGAAGAGAGTGGCGTATCACACGGAGTCTGGGAGTGGTACTGACTTGGACACGCCGGTGTCCGGCCGGGTCTCGCTGGGGAAGGACCTGTCTCTCAACCTGAGAGAGGTGCAGATCTCGGACGAGAGGCCCTATCACTGCCAGGTCACCGCGGGGGCCACAGGAAGTGCAGAGGGCACAGTGCAGCTCAAGCTGTTCGGTGAGCTGCTGTTCCTGTTCTTCCGCTGGTAATGGGCGAGAGCTCCTGCTGTGGGTTCGTGGCCGTGGCTTCAGTTACACACCGCAGCACTGCCTGAGTGTGGTCTGGTCCGTCTGTCTCGGGGGCCTAGACAGAGACAAGGGGGAGACAAGGGGGAGACAAGGGGGAGACAAGGGGGAGACAAGGGGGAGACAAGGGGGAGACAAGGGGGAGACAGGGGGGAGGGTGGGGGGAGACAGGGGGGAGACAAGGGGGAGGGTGGGGGGAGATGAGGGGGAGACAGAGGGAGACAGGGGATAGGGCGGGGGGAGATGAAGGGGAGGCGGGGGGGTGGGGCGGGGGGAGACAGAGGGTAGAGCAGAGGAGAGACAGGGAAACACGAAGGCTGGGAGGGGAGACTGTGTTTCTGGACTCTCCTGCACGCCCGCCTGCTGTAACACACTCTGACCTGCCCTTGTCCTGCCCAGAGCCTCTGGTGCCCAGTGGGGTCAGCTGAGAAGCGTGACCAGTGGAGAGGTGTTGGTCAGGGCTGTGCCTGAGCCTGACCACTGGGCCACAAGGGCCTGAAAGAACGACTGTCCTTGTGATAGCAAAACCCGCTGGGACTGACCTGACTCTCTCTGTTCCTCTCTTCTCTCAGCTGCCCCAGAGAGGCCAGAGGTGAAGGAATCCGGTCGGATCATTTCTGTAACTGAAAAAACCACATCAGAGGTTTGTTCTGTATTGCATCTCTCAGTGCAGTGTTCATGTACTGGAGTGTTCAGTCAGTGTGTCTGTATTAACCCCTCTCTCTCTCAGTGCAGTGTTCATGTACTGGAGTGTCCAGTCAGTGTGTCTGTATTAACCCCTCTCTCTCTCAGGTTGGCTCCTGTGTCAGTAGGAATGGTAATCCTACACCCAGACTCATCTGGTATAAAGACTCCACACCCCTTCCTGAGATCACAGACATCAATGATAGTGAGTATATAATTATAAAAGTATATTAAAGTATGTTAATAATATAAAATTACAATATGTCCTTAGGTCAGTGTGTCTGTATTGACCCCTCTCTCTCTCAGTGCAGTGTTAATGTACTGGAGTGTCCAGTCAGTGAGTCTGTATTAACCTCTCTCTCTCTCAGTGCAGTGTTCATGTACTGGAGTGTCCAGTCAGTGTGTCTGTATTAACCCCTCTCTCTCAGTGCAGTGTTCATGTACTGGAGTGTCCAGTCAGTGTGTCTGTATTAACCCCTCTCTCTCAGTGCAGTGTTCATGTACTGGAGTGTCCAGTCAGTGTGTCTGTATTAACCCCTCTCTCTCTCAGTGCAGTGTTAATGTACTGGAGTGTCCAGTCAGTGTGTCTGTATTAACCCCTCTCTCTCTCAGTGCAGTGTTAATGTAATGGAGTGTCCAGTCAGGGTGTCAGAGTGTCCTATCTGTGTCTGTCAGACATGTACATGCGCTCCAGTGTGGTGAAGGAGTCTTCCGGTCTCTACACCGTCTCCAACTCGCTGTACCTGAAGCCAGTGAAGGAGGACAAGGACTCTAAGTTTCACTGCCGTGTGGAGTACAGCATGCCTGGGAAGTCTGTCCAGCACAAGGACTCCGACAGCTTCACCCTGTCCTTACACTGTGAGTCCATCTAGCTGCATGGCCTGTCTCTCTCCCCCTCTGACTGTCTGTACAAAGGAGTCTGTCTGTGACAAGACCCCCATCTTCTTTATAAGCTAAAAGTTTTCTCCTCTGAAACCTAGATTTTCATTGACTCTCTGTACTGTCCAATCAGATTACACAGAGGAGGTGACCTTTGACCTGGTGAACTCCGCACCAATCAAAGAGGGTGATGACGTCACAATGAAGTGTGAGGCAGATGGGAATCCCGCCCCTGATTTTGAGTTCAGCAAAAAAACAGTAAATCCTGTTAATGTTCTGTAGTGTCCAGTCAGTGTGTCTGTATGAACCCCTCTCTCTCAGTGCAGTGTTTATGTACTGGAGTGTCCAGTCAGTGTGTCTGTATGAACCCCTCTCTCTCTCAGTGCAGTGTTAATGTACTGGAGTATCCAGTCAGTGTGTCTGTATTAACCCCTCTCTCTCTCAGTGCAGTGTTAATGTACTGGAGTGTCCAGTCAGTGTGTCTGTATTAACCCCTCTCTCTCAGTGCAGTGTTAATGTACTGGAGTGTCCAGTCAGTGTGTCTGTATGAACCCCTCTCTCTCTCAGTGCAGTGTTGATGTACTGGAGTGTCCAGTCAGTGTGTCTGTATGAACCCCTCTCTCTCAGTGCAGTGTTAATGTACTGGAGTGTCCAGTCAGTGTGTCTGTATTAACCCCTCTCTCTCTCAGTGCAGTGTTAATGTACTGGAGTGTCCAGTCAGTGTGTCTGTATGAACCCCTCTCTCTCTCAGTGCAGTGTTTATGTACTGGAGTGTCCAGTCAGTGTGTCTGTATGAACCCCTCTCTCTCTCAGTGCAGTGTTAATGTACTGGAGTGTCCAGTCAGTGTGTCTGTATTAACCCCTCTCTCTCTCAGTGCAGTGTTAATGTACTGGAGTGTCCAGTCAGTGTGTCTGTATTAACCCCTCTCTCTCTCTCTCAGAGTAATGACAGGATCATTCTAGTGGGCAGTGATGGGGTCTTCACCCTGAAGTCAGTGAGCCGTGACGATGGGGGGGTGTACGTGTGTGAGGCTGTTGATTTTGACTCCCCGGACTCAGTGCAGCTGATGAAGGAGCTGTTGCTCACTGTGCACTGTGAGTACCCGTCTCTCCGTGCCCCCAGGGCTGTGTCTTCGTGTAGGCCTCGGATTAATGCGCCCTCTCATGCTCGCTCTTTCAGACCTGGACCCTCTGACGGTGTCCCCCAGCGACACGCGGCTGGTGCCACTAGGAGGCGATGTGGAGCTGACCTGCACCACGCAGGGGTCCGACACGCACAGCCTGCAGTGGAGCAAGGCAAGAGCCAGTCTTACCTGTGAGGACTGTGTGTGTGCCTGCCTGCCTGCTGTCACGCGTGCAGAGGGGTGTGACGTGCTGTGGCTGTGTTGCAGGGCGCGGACGTCCTGTCCCAGTCTGGGGTGCTCTCTCTGGAGGGGGTGACGTACGAGGATGCAGGGGTGTACAGCTGCCTGGGAACTGTGCCCTCTGTTCCAGGCCTGCAGAGGGAGACCAACGTCTCTGTCATCGTCACAGGTGTGGTGACTGTACACTGTCTCCCAGCAGTAAGGACTGCACTGTACTGTACCGACTGTACACTGTCTCTCCCAGCAGTACTGACCACACTGTACTGTACCGACTGTACACTGTCTCTCCCAGCAGTACTGACCACACTGTACTGTACCGACTGTACACTGTCTCCCAGCAGTACTGACCGCACTGTACTGTACCGACTGTACACTGTCTCCCAGCAGTACTGACCGCACTGTACTGTACCGACTGTACACTGTCTCCCAGCAGTACTGACCACACTGTACTGTACCGACTGTACACTGTCTCTCTCACTTGCATTGACTTATTGTGTCTAATTCAGAATAAACTTAACTGTCTCTCTGCCAGTAAAACAATTATGATGAAAATACTCTCTCTCTCTCTCAGGGAGGCCAGAAATAGACAGTGCTTTGGATGGTGTAGTGGTGAAAGAGGGTGATCTTGTGACCCTGACATGTTCTGCCCAGGGTTACCCCATGCCAAACATTACCTGGACACCTTCTGGGAAAAAGGTCGGTCTCTCACTGTATCACATTGTCCAGTCAGTGTGTCTGTATTAACCCCTCTCTCTCTCAGTGCAGTGTTAATGTACTGGAGTGTCCAGTCAGTGTGTCTGTATTAACCCCTCTCTCTCTCAGTGCAGTGTAAATGTACTGGAGTGTCCAGTCAGTGTGTCTGTATTAACCCCTCTCTCTCTCAGTGCAGTGTTAATGTACTGGAGTGTCCAGTCAGTGTGTCTGTATTAACCCTTCTCTCTCTCAGTGCAGTGTTAATGTACTGGAGTGTCCAGTCAGTGTGTCTGTATTAACCTCTCTCTCTCAGTGCAGTGTTAATGTACTGGAGTGTCCAGTCAGTGTCTGTATTAACCCCTCTCTCTCAGTGCAGTGTTAATGTACTGGAGTGTCCAGTCAGTGTGTGTGTATTAACCCCTCTCTCTCTCAGTGCAGTGTTAATGTACTGGAGTGTCCAGTCAGTGTGTCTGTATTAACCCCCCTCTCTCTCAGTGCAGTGTTAATGTACTGGAGTGTCCAGTCAGTGTGTCTGTATTAACCCCTCTGTCTCTCAGTGCAGTGTTAATGTACTGGAGTGTCCAGTCAGTGTGTCTGTATTAACCTCTCTCTCTCAGTGCAGTGTTAATGTACTGGAGTGTCCAGTCAGTGTGTCTGTATGAACCCCTCTCTCTCTCTCAGTGCAGTGTTAATGTACTGGAGTGTCCAGTCAGTGAGTCTGTATTAACCCCTCTCTCTCTCAGTGCAGTGTTAATGTACTGGAGTGTCCAGTCAGTGTGTCTGTATTAACCCCTCTCTCTCAGTGCAGTGTTAATGTACTGGAGTGTCCAGTCAGTGTCTGTATTAACCCCTCTCTCTCAGTTTGTTTCTAATAGTGTGAACCGTATTACGAGCACCGTGACCCTGACTGTGACTTCCAAGATCCTACAGAGTGGTGTCACTTGTGAGGCGACTAACGTGCACGGAACCAACACCAAGATGCTCCGGGTCATGATTGGCAAAGGTCAGCACTCCGAACTGCTGGTCCCCTGTGGACCCTGTGTTAACGCAGGAGAGGTCTGGTGATTGTGACTGGGATCCTCCAAGCAGGTGGTGGACTGGTGAACAGCTGCCTCCAGTTTTTGGAAACCTGGATTGGGCCAGTGTATCTTCGGTGCGTCTGTGATGACACAGAAAAGTCAATGCTCGCTCTGCTGTGGTCCTCAGTGCTGTCAGTGAGAGCTGTGTCTCTCCTCCAGTCACTTTTTTCTTTTTCCTTTTGCAGACACTTCCACTGCGTCCCCTGCTCATCCCAGTGGAGGTAAAATCCTGTCTTTCTCAGTTCTTTCTTTTACCTGGTTTCCCATTAGTTCCTGTTGGCCTCATTTTTAGTGCGTCTTCTGTCCTGTCCCGTGGGATTCGTGTGTGTGTGTGTCTGAGTGTGTGTGTGTGTCTGAGTGTCCCTGTCCATCAGGGCTCTGTCCTCCGAGGCAGAGTGCTGTCCTCAGGGCGGAAGGAGTTGGGAGTGGTTTCTCTTCGTGGTTCACTGCTGTTAGCTCCTGGCCGGGGGTCCCTCTGGCTGTCCTGCGCTCAGGACAGGAGGGGAGGGGTCTTTCACTCTAGTCCGTCCGTCAGCCTGTTCCACCCGGACCCCCGCCTCCTGCTGTCCTCCTCGCCGATCCTTCCCAAAGAGTTATTCCTGAGGAAGTGGCGCAGGGATACTTCCCCTCTCCAGTGCGGAAGGGACTTCTGGGGAAACCCACTGATTCCGAATTGACTGAAAACAGTCCTCGGCCTCCGAGCGGGTCTCCGAGCTCACGAGAGCCTGCGGTCTGGCTCGGGCTCCGGGGTTGGAGAACGTGACTGGGATTTTCTGGCTGGGTGAGCGTTTCCGGAGGAATGGGATTATAGGATAAGATCGTTAAAGAAAACTCCACCGCAGTGGGGAAGGGAACAGGGGGGCGGATTTGTGTTTTTGTCCTACCCGCGCGGAGCAGTTGCCACAGGAGCCAGTTACAGTTGAAGAAAATGTGGAATTGCAGGACTGTCGCATGGCTGTGGTCTGTTGTGTAGTCCTGTCTGTGTCTGTACATTGTCTAGCGTTGTCAATCTGTTCTGTGCAGTCTTGCAGCGCTGTGCGGCGGTACAGTGCGCTGTGCTGTGTAGTTGTGTAACGACACAACGTTGTGCGACTCTGCTCTCAGTGTCTCTTCTCTGTCTCACACCGCTGCCAACAGGGAACCCCGTACTGACCTCAGGTCTGTATTAACCCCTCTCTCTCTCAGTGCAGTGTTAATGTACTGGAGTGTCCAGTCAGTGTGTCTGTATTAACCCCTCTCTCTCTCAGTGCAGTGTTAATGTACTGGAGTGTCCAGTCAGTGTGTCTGTATTAACGCCTCTCTCTCTCAGTGCAGTGTTAATGTACTGGAGTGTCCAGTCAGTGTGTCTGTATTAACCCCTCTCTCTCTCAGTGCAGTGTTAATGTACTGGAGTGTCCAGTCAGTGTGTCTGTATTAACCCCTCTCTCTCTCAGTGCAGTGTTAATGTACTGGAGTGTCCAGTCAGTGTGTCTGTATTAACCCCTCTCTCTCTCAGTGCAGTGTTAATGTACTGGAGTGTCCAGTCGGGTTGTCTGTATGAACCCCTCTCTCTCTCAGTGCAGTGTTAATGTACTGGAGTGTCCAGTCAGTGTGTCTGTATTAACCCCTCTCTCTCTCAGTGCAGTGTTAATGTACTGGAGTGTCCAGTCAGTGTGTCTGTATTAACGCCTCTCTCTCTCAGTGCAGTGTTAATGTACTGGAGTGTCCAGTCAGTGTGTCTGTATTAACCCCTCTCTCTCTCAGTGCAGTGTTAATGTACTGGAGTGTCCAGTCAGTGTGTCTGTATTAACCCCTCTCTCTCTCAGTGCAGTGTTAATGTACTGGAGTGTCCAGTCGGGGTGTCTGTATGAACCCCTCTCTCTCTCTGTGTCTCAGCGGGGAAGCAGCAGTCAGGCAGCAGTGGGGTGGTGGTGGCCATCGTCGTCTGTGTTCTCCTGCTCCTCCTGCTGGTCGCTCTGCTGTACTGCCTGCAGAGGAAGGGCAAGCTGCCGTGTGGACGACAAGAGAAGAAGGAAGTGTGAGTCCCAGGAAACCGCTCGCAGGACAGAGATCCCACTGTGGTGCAAGTCGGGAAGTCTCGGTGCCCCAGCAGGGCGCGCTCCTGTCTCCTGAGCAGGCCTTTCACACCCGCGCCCCAGTATGGAGACGGGGTTCACCCTGCTGCTGTCGAAGGAGGGTGTCGGGGCGCAGGAGCGCTTGTTTCTGGCCTGACCCCTTCCCCGCCCTCTCCCCCAGGTTGAACGCGGAGACCAACACCAACGACATCGTCGTGGAGATGAAGTCTGACAAGGCCAACGAGGAGGCGGGGCTGCTGGAGCCCAGCGGCAGGCGGCCAACCGCGGCGCAGGTCAGAGGTCGGAGCGGGGTGCGGCCGCTGCGGTGGGGGGGGGGCTGGACCGTGTGGGCGTGACGTCGGTTTTCATCCTGGCCTCTCGCCGGTCTCCTCTTGTCCCGTTTCTCAGTGACGCCACCAGGGGGCGCCCGTGCCATGTGACAGGCCGACGTTCGGAGGACGAGGACTAAACGACGAGGACGCCTGGACGTGACGCCGATCTGTAAAAAGACTGGGAGCGACGACGCAAAGCCTTCTGGGATACTGTGACGTCAGGGTTTCTGGGGGGTGGGGGGGGCACCTCTTGGTTCAGGAAGAAGTGCATGCTGGGTAACGGGGCGTCGCCGATCCCACCTTGCTGGTGAGAGGGCTGCTTGTTGACGAGACTGTTTTTTTAACTGTTTTCCTCCTCCTCCTGTTTCACTCGTTCAGCCAGCGTCGCAGGGAACAGGGAGGGAGAGCCGAGGGGAAGTGGGAACGGTCGTTCTCAGAACGTTCTCATTTCGTTTTTTAAGTTGTTGTTGTTTGTTTGTTGTTATTGTTGTTGTTTTTCTGTAACCTGTCAATCCAAAACTACAACCAAGGGTTCAAAAATTCCCTTTCCCACATTTTCTTTTTCAAGTTGTTTGGCTCCTTTTGGTCTTCCCAAAATCAGGCTGCTCCAGGCTCATTTTCCAGATAAAGTAATTTGGTCCTGGCAGGTTCTGCTTTTAGATTGTCATTCTTTTCTATATATTCAATTTATAGCTGGGATTTTCTGTATATATAGCCAGATCTGCATCTCTAACAGCGTGTACAGTATCTATACATCCGCCTGACTGTCTTTACCTGTAACACTGACACAGATCACATCCACAGCACTCTTCCAGGATAATCAATTGTTTTTGATTGACGGGTTCTCAGAGGCGATCAGCTCTGTGGTTTTCTGACTAGTGTAGGAGAACACGGCTGTTATTTATGATGCTGAGGAAATAAAGGTGATCGTTTTTTTTACTACTGTATTTGAGGCTCTGTTCTGCTCCTTGTACGCTGTAGTCTGTGCTCTGCAGTGAAGAGGGGAGAGAGGGGGCTCTTTGTTTCTCTGTGTTGTCGGTGTGTCTCCGTGGTTCTGTGAGTGTGCGTGCACCTGCACGGCGCGTGTGTCTGTGTGTGCGTGACCTGTACTCTTGACTGTATAGAATTGGATTAATACAGACAAAAGAAACCTTGAACCCTGGTGCTCCTGGCCTCTTTTCTGTGTTTTTACTTGTGCCTTTTTGTTGAAACACAAGAAAATCACCTTATATGGGAATCCTGCTGCTCTCTGTCTGCTTGTCCATGTGTCTGACAGCAGTGTAATCTGTCGGTCTCTGTCTACCCTGCAATATTGTCAGTGCTGGCTAACACTACCGATCAAGACTGTTAAACACAACCAGTCTACAACACTACCGATCAAGACTGTTAAACACAACCAGTCTACAACACTACCGATCAAGACTGTTGGTTCCAACTGATCAGATAGGTGTACTGTTGTAGGTTCAGCCGTGGCGACTGATACTGTTGAACTCAGCTGATTTGTAGGGAGTGACAATGGTGATCATTGGTTGATCAGCGATAGTGATCAATGAAGGTGATCAGAGGACGGTACGCAGAACCTGCTGGGTCTCCAGAGCTGCACAAGCATCTGAAAATCAGAGGGAGAGGAGGAGAGAGGGATGAAGGGATAGAAAGACAGAGAAGGGCTGTCAGGTCCCAGATTTTCCAGCCGGTGCTCAAGGCTCCAGGATAAACACTGCGGACCTGCTCTGGTGACGTCACCATCTTGGCTCTGCTGCTCGGAGGCCAGGCGTCCATTAGGATATGAAATGGGAGTTTTTCACTCTCTGTAATTGATATGGGGGCTGAGGGGGCAGATTTATGTCCTGACAGACAGGGAGGGAGCGAGGAGCGTGTGTAGACTGTACAAGTGTATCAGGGGAGTGAGCTGAGAGAGAGAGGAACGTCCAGTCCTGTTACAGCAGGAGGACAGCCGGTCCAGTGGTTCAGGTCCAGTCCTGTTACAGCAGGAGGACAGCCGGTCCAGTGGTTCAGGTCCAGTCCTGTTACACCAGGGGGACAGCCGGTCCAGTGGTTCAGGTCCAGTCCTGTTACACCGGGAGGACAGCCGGTCCAGTGGTTCAGGTCCAGTCCTGTTACACCGGGAGGACAGCCGGTCCAGTGGATCAGGTCCAGTCCTGTTACACCGGGAGGACAGCCGGTCCAGTGGTTCAGGTCCAGTCCTGTTACACCGGGAGGACAGCTGGTCCAGTGGTTCAGGTCCAGTCCTGTTACACTGGGAGGACAGCTGGTCCAGTGGTTCAGGTCCAGTCTTGTTAGACCAGGAGGACAGCTGGTCCAGTGGTTCAGGTCCAGTCTTGTTAGACCAGGAGGACAGCCAGTCTTGCAGGCCCAGTCTTGACATACCAGGGGTTCTGGCTTCGATCCCCAGTCTGTCCCCCAATGTGTCTCTCTCTGCAGAAGGAAATCTGTAGTTTAGGAGTTGAGATGCTACTGTGGCTGGGGGTGTTTAAACTCTCTCTGTTCTTTATGAGCTGTTTGCTATTAAGAGCTGGATAATTGCAGCGCTGAGCTCCAGGGTGATAATGAAATTAGCTGAGTGCAGATTCCACTGTCTTTGCTTAATGAGGCATCTGTGTGAAAATGAAATCTTGAGAGTCTCATCTGGGAGGATAGGATAGGAGCAAATGGATGGGCATTGTCTCTCACTGGGAGTAACAGTCACTGGGCCGGGCTGTGAGTCTGTCTGTCGGTCGGTCAGAGGGGCAGTCAGTTTGGTTGTGTGGTGGTCAGTAGATCTGTGAGACAGTCGATCAGTCAGTGTGTTGGTCAGTCAGAGTGTCAGTGTGCTGGTCAGTCAGTGTGCTGGTCAGTCAGAGTGTCAGCGTGGTGGTCAGTCAGTGTTGGTCAGTCAGACAGAAAGTGGTTTTGGAAGGTAAACCTGGTAGAAAGAGAGATGGAGAGAGAGCAGTTATTTTCTAGAAACCCAAAGCAGTAATTTGACTGTGCTGTTTGCTGTGGATAGTTTCGCTGGTGAAGCAGAATGTTATAGCCTGTCATTAGAGACGCTGGTGATGCAACATACAGATCAAGGAAATGTGATTCCTTCTTTACACACATGTGCTATGTTTTTTTTTTGTAGTGTCTATGCATATAAGAGGCCAGGGAATCCACTCAGACTCCCAGTGCACAGCAGTCTGATCCGCTCCAGGTTTTACAGCTCTAATCACCCATACAAAGTGTACTGGACAGGCAGACAAATATGCCACTATTTTGCTAACAGCAGGTGAAGGAAAGTGCACTTGAGTGTGAGAACAGGAACTGCTGTACACACAGGGTGGCGGGTGTCTGGAACAAGCTGCCCAGCCGAGCTGCTGTAGGGGATTCTCTGGGGGCCTTGAAACACCACAGCCTGCCGGGTGTGATCAGCCAGAACCCACGCTGTCTGGTGTGTGTGTGTGTCTGTAACACAAAGACCTTCATACTGACACACTGATTCCCACTGATACACACCGATACACACACACATGTGAGGACAGGTGATCTCTGTGTGGGCTGTCCAGTTCTCCTGGGTCTGTCCACTGTGGGCACTGATATACACACACACACACACACACAGGTGAGGACAGGTGATCTCTGTGTGGGCTGTCCAGTGTGGGCACTGATACACACACACAGCTGAGGACAGGTGATCTCTGTGTGGGCTGTCCAGTTCTCCTGGGTCTGTCCACTGTGGGCACTGATACACACACACTGGTGAGGACAGGTGATCTCTGTGTGGGCTGTGCAGTTCTCCTGGGTCTGTCCACTGTGGGCACTGATACACACACACAGGTGAGGACAGGTGATCTCTGTGTGGGCTGTCAGTCACTGAGCCTGGCCAGCATCTCTCCAGCCATCCCTGGTGTGTGTGTGTGTGTGAGAGCATGTGGCTGAGCTGTTACAATTCCTCTCTTTCCTCTCCCCTGGGGCTCGTTACTGAGAATTGCATTAATTGCTTTGAAAGAATTCTTTGGCCTCCTGCTGTTTTCTCATTTAACAACACGTCTGTGCCTCCTTCTTCTAATCATTGTTGGTTTTACTAGTGCTGCTGTTTCAGAGGGTAAGTAACTTGTTTGATATATTATAACGATGTGTTCACAGACTGCAGGCTCCCTCACTCCCTCACTCCCTCTCCTCTCTCCCCCTCTCAAACTCGGGTTCAAAAAGCTTTAACAATTGGCACAACATTCACAGTAAAAATGTTATTGGACAGTCACATACGACACATAAAACATTATTGAGAGACAAGCTCTCTGCTCCTCGGGCTGTCACTGAAGATCAGGAGATCACAGGCCCACAGTTCCTCCAGCAGGACTGGGAGCTGTTCTGATTGTGACAGGTGTGGGAATTCTGGGATTAGATTTGTCCTCTCTGGACAGCCAGGTCTGCCGGTGTCCAGTTGTTCTGGCCAGATTGTGGTCAAGGAGCCTGTTCTCTCTGGACAGCCAGGTCTGCCTGTGTCCAGTGTCGTTGTCCAGGCTGTGGTCAGTGAGCCTGTCCTCTCTGGACAGCCAGGTCTGCCTGTGTCCAGTGTTGTTGTCCAGGCTGTGGTCAGTGAGCCTGTCCTCTCTGAACAGCCAGGTCCATTTCTCTTAGCTGTTTCTTACCCTGGTTGATACTCAGCTAGTTTAGGGTGCTGTAGCGCTCCAGTGTGTGTTGTGGTTGTGTGTGTGTGTGTGTGTCCCCCAGTGTTTGGCTTGTGCTGTCCTGAGTCTCACCCCCCTCTCTACTCCTCCTTGTGTTGAGAGCTGTGCCAGTGAGGAATTCAGGGAATGTGAGCTGGAGATGAGTGAGAGGGGGAGGGAGGTGATAAACAGGTAAGAGAGAGGCCTCAGGATTAACGAGCAGAGGCTAACGAGGGAGGGAGAGAGGTGTGTGCTGGGAATGTTACTCCCTAGAGAGACTGGACAGCTGAGTGTACACAGTCCACCACACAGCAGCGATGAAGTACCTCCTGTTTAAAGAGCTCAGCTTTTATCTGTTCAACACAAACAGAAAGAGTGGCACTGTCCCACACAGAATAACACACACAGCACACTCTCTTACACACACACACACACAGAGTAACACAGCAGCACTCTCTCACACAGTAACACACACAGCACACTCTCTCTCACACACACAGAGTAACACACACATAGCACAGAGTAACACACACATAACAATCTCTCACACAGAATAACACACACAGTACTCTCTCACACACAGACAGTGACACTTAGAGTAACTCTCTCACACTGACACACACAGTCTTACTCTCACACAGAGTTATACACTCACACAACAGCACGCACAGTGACACACCAATCTACAGGGTTGACAGGTGAAAGGAACTTAACTGCTAGATTCTCAAACTCTAAACACATGAGAGAAGCTGCAATCAAGGAAACAGGAGTTGTATGTAAAATGACATATCTTTACACTGAGAGCTGCGGGTGTCTGGAACGGTGACCAAGGTCCTATCTCTCAGTTCAGAAGAGTAGTGGGATGAAGAGGCGCAGTTCTGCGGAATGAAAGAGCCAGGTGTGTCAACAAGTGCCACCGACGTCACTGGCCTCAGCAAAGATCCCAGATAACACACAGGCGCTGTGCTAGTGTGTATCACCCATAACCAGCCTCTACTGTCTCTTCCACACACCCCAGCTCCAAACCACAACAAGGCCATTTCCTGAGGACTGTTATCATTCCTGGAACATCATGTCAGTTTGAAATATCAACACTGTGCTGAAAGACAGGGGTTAATACAGACACACTGACTGGACACTCCAGTACATGAACACTGCACTGAGAGAGAGAGGGGTTAATACAGACACACTGACTGGACACTCCAGTACATTAACACTGCACTGAGAGAGAGAGGGGTTAATACAGACACACTGACTGGACACTCCAGTACATTAACACTGCACTGAGAGAGAGAGGGGTTAATACAGACACACTGACTGGACACTCCAGTACATGAACACTGCACTGAGAGAGAGGGGTTAATACAGACACACTGACTGGACACTCCAGTACATTAACACTGCACTGAGAGGGGGGGTTAATCTGGACAGGGGTGGGGTATGTAGAGACAGGTGGGTGGGGTTGAGTGTTAATGGTTGCAGCTGTCGGTCAGGGTCTTTGTGAGAGAGCCTGTGAGTGTCGGGCAGGAGCAGAAAGACCCCCCAAGGTCAGGGTTGGGCTGCTGAGGAGGAGCAGGCTCTGCTAGAACGAGACTCGAGCGCGTTTCTCCCTCACAGAGGAGTCGGCTGGGCCCGGGGGGGGCGTGTCCGGGTGGCGCCAGGCGGGGAGACGGCCGAGCAGCAGCCGCAGGAGAGTGTGTGTGTGTGTGTGTGTGTGTGTGTGTGTGTGTGTGTGTGTGTGTGTGTGTGTGTGTGTGTCTGGACGCTCCGCACTGACGAGCAGCAGCAGGCAGGCGGTGGAGCGCGACGCCTTTGTGTCTTCCGGACGTCCCGCCGCGAGCGCTTTAAGAGCACCTGTCGCCGCGCGCCGCTGGGAAAAACAAGCGTGTCTCTTCTGCCACCTGGTGGTCAGTGTGGAGACGGCAGCAGACAGGAAACCAGGTGTTCTTTGTCTCCACCTGTTGGCCGAATGCAGGTAAAACAGTGCTTCCAGAAGCGCCGCTGGACATGAGGTCGAGCAGCAACTCCTGCCTCGACAGATCGACGATCGATGATGTTTTTTTCGCAATCGGTCGCTAAGAGTTAAAGAAATGAAAAGCAGAGAGATGTGTCCATTGGTGATGCCACCTTTATTTCTGACGTCTACAGCTCTCGGATCGATGAAGGAGCCTGTGGCCCCGGCTAGTGCCAGGCCCTTGGGTGGCTAGAGTCCGGCACAGAGAATGACCGCAGAATCTCTCTGGCCAGCCCCACGTCGCCTGCAGCGATGGACAGGGCCTTGTCCACCTCCCTCCGGCCGTATCCCTCCCTCAGCAGCACCGCCACACACCTCTCCCTGCCCCCTCTGGAGAGCCGCTCTCCTGCCTCCTGGGTGTCCAGCACGGGCTGGATCCAGGGTATCCCAGCTGAGAGAGAGGAGAACAGATAGAGGGGAGAAGAGTGGAGAGCAGAGAGGGAGAGAGGGAGAGAGGAGAGAGGAGAACAGGGAGAGAGGAGAGAGGACAGGGGAACAGAGAGAGAGAGAGGAGAGAGGACAGGGGAACAGAGAGAGAGAGAGGAGAGAGGACAGGGGAACAGAGAGAGAGAACTGTTAAGTGCTGCACAGCAGGACCCAGAGTCTGGCTGTCTGACTCCCTGACTCACCCTGTCATTCTCTCTGTGTCTGTTTTGCCTGTCTCTCTCTCTGTCTGAGTGTGTCTCTTCCTGACTGCCTGTCTCTCCACCTGACCCCGTCTCTTTCTGACTGTCTCTCTCCGCCTGACCCTGTCTCTTTCTGACTACCTGTCTCTCTGTCTGACACTGTCTCTTCCAGACTGCCTGTCTTCCTGACTGACCCCGTCGCTCTCTGTCTGAGTGTGTCTCTTTCTGACTGCCTGTCTCTCTCCGCCTGACCCTGTCTCTTTCTGACTATCTGTCTCTCTCCGCCTGACCCTGTCTCTTTCTGACTACCTGTCTCTCTGTCTGACACTGTCTCTTCCGGACTGCCTGTCTTCCTGACTGACCCCGTCGCTCTCTGTCTGAGTGTGTCTCTTCCTGACTGCCTGTCTCTCTCTACCTGACCCTGTCTCTTTCTGACTGCCTGCCTCTCTGCCTGGCTGTCCAGCTGAGTGGCCATAGAGCCTGAGAGTCCATCTCACTCACCGTTTCTGATGGGCAGCGAAGGAGAAGGTGTGTCTAACTCAGAACTGGTGTTGCTCCTGGAGACAGAGACGGGGGGTGATAGAGGGAGGCAGGTTAATGCTGTCTCACCGGACAGGGCAGATAGTCTGAACCTCCGAGTCATTATGCCTGCAGTACCCGGAGTGGTCTCCAGGTGGCACTGCTCACTCACCTGCTCCCTGCACCTCGCTGTGGGGGTGTGGAACTCCCAGAATCCTCGTCTTCACTGCTGGACCTCTCCTGGCAGTGGCTTGTGGGGGAAAATACATTGATAAGCAGCAGCAGAATGAAATTGATTAGAAATAATTAGGTTTATACAGAACAGAACGTCTCTTAATCTGAATCCTGTACTGGAATTTGATCATCTCATGATGTGTCTGAGCTGTGTCTTCATGAGAGTGTCCCTGTCTGTGTCTCTCTGTATGTGTGTCCCTGACTGTCTCTTCTTGCCTGTCTCAAATTTCACAGAATCTGTCTATCTCTGTATCCCTCTGTATGTGTATCCCTGGCTGTCTCTCATTGTCTGTCTCTCTCTGTGTCCCTGTCTGTCTCTGTGTGTGTCTCTCTGTCTCTGTTTCTCTGTGTCTCTGTTTGTGTGTCGGTGTGAATGTAGAGTTGAACCCTTACCTGAACACCATGTCAGAGAGGCTGTGCTGCTGTCTCTCTCTGAGGGTGGCAACACCATGGGGCTGCACAGACAGTCACAGTGAACAGCAATTCCCACAATTCCTCAGTGTGCTGGTCGCTGCTTGATGAGGTCAAAGCCTCATAGAGCTTGTGTTACCGTATTGATTAACCCTTTACCCTTACCCAGTGTCTACCCTAATCCTTAACCTGAACTCTGACCTCTACCCTCTAACATGAACACTGCCCTTTTACCTCAATCTCTGACACTAACCTGTAAAACAATTTCTATTCCTATCAAAACCTAACTTTAACCTCAAACCAATAAACCCCCTGCCCTAAACCTGAACTCACAGCACCCACCCTCAGCTCTCATCCTAAACTAAACTCTAGAACTCTACACAGATCCCTTAACTCTCACCCTTCTCTAGCACTGAACTCTTCTCTCTTAACTCTCACCTTAAACCCATCCCTGACCCTGAGCCCACCTCTGACCCTGAACTCGTAACCCTTAACTCACCCTGAGCCCACCTCTGACCCTGAACTCGTAACCCTTAACTCACCCAGAGCCCACCTCTGACCCTGAACTCGTAACCCTTAACACACCCTGAACCCATGTCCGACCCCGAAATCAGAACCCTTAACACCAGGAGTCCACACACACAGCGCCACCTTCTGGAGCCTGCGCTGCCCGCGGTGGGTCAGGGAGCGCACAGCGCTACTCACATCACGGTCGCGGCCGTACTGAAGCGACATGTCTGGGGCAGAGGGGCGGGGGGGCAGGAGGGGGGGCCGCACAGGGAGGGTGGGGGTCGTGCACCCGGGGTGTGACCCAGAGATCGAACCAGCCTGGGAGGGCAGAGGGAGGGGGGGAGAGAGAGAGAGAGGGAGGGAGAGGGGGAATGAGATAGAGGGGTGAGAGAGAGGGAGGGAGGGATGGAGAGAGAGAGGAGGGGGAGAGAGGGAGGGAGGGATGGAGAGAGAGAGGAGGGGGAGAGAGGGAGGGAGAGAGGGAATGAAAGCCGAGCCCAACAACGAGCCCCCTGAGCCAGCTGGTGCTGAGGCTCACTGACCCGAGCCACCCCGACACCAGCCAGCCTCAGGACAGCACTGCTAGAATCAACCACATCACAGCACAGATCAAACAGCAACATCTCACACACTGGGACACACACAAACACAACACAAACTGGAATACTACAGAACCTTAAACAGACAATACAAACTAGCCAAATATCTAACCAAGCTAAATAACAGCAAAGAGAAACAGACTCTGACAAAGCACAGGCTCAGTGACCACAGCCTGGCCATAGACACTGGACACAGGCAGACCTGGCTGTCCAGAGAGGACAGGCTCAGTGACCACAGCCTGGCCATAGACACTGGACACAGGCAGACCTGGCTGTCCAGAGAGGACAGGCTCAGTGACCACAGCCTAGACACTGACACTGGACACAGGCAGACCTGACTGTCCAGAGAGGACAGGCTCAGTGACCACAGCCTAGACACTGACACTGGACACAGGCAGACCTGGCTGTCCAGAGAGGACAGGCTCAGTGACCACAGCCTAGACACTGACACTGGACACAGGCAGACCTGACTGTCCAGAGAGGACAGGCTCAGTGACCACAGCCTGGCCATAGACACTGGACACAGGCAGACCTGACTGTCCAGAGAGGACAGGCTCGGTGACCACAGCCTGGCTATAGACACAGGACACAGGCAGGCCTGGCTGTCCAGAGAGGACAGACTGTGCTCCCACTGCCAGTGGGGAGAATCAGAGACAGAGGTGCACTTCCTACTGCACTGTGACAGATACTCTGGGATTAGAGAGACATTCTTCCCCAAATTTACACATCTGATCCCAGAATTCCCACACCTGCCAGAATCACAACAGCTCCCAATCCTACTGGGAGAGGGAGGAGGAACTCAGTTGAACTGGCAGCCCAGTGTGTGATCTCCTGTCCCAGCCTGAGGAACAGTGAGCCTGTCTCCCAGTAATGCTCCAGATGTTTATATGTAACATACAGAGACAGAGAGAGAGGAAGGAAGACAGAACTCACCTTCTTCATCAGGGCCAGCTCCTCCATCACCTGATCCACGTCCTCCAAATCATCCTCATCATCCTCATCTTCATCCTCATCCCCCTGCTCTGCACTCTGCCCTGCTCTCCCATTGGAGGGGGGGTTGAAGGGGTCGATGGCAATCAGCTCTGTCCCCCGGATATCACAGCGACAGAACGGGCAGGAGTGGCTGTCTGACTTCTGACAGCGAGAGAGAGGTGATTACAGAAAGACACAGGGTCTGTACAGAGAGAGGGGTGATTATAGAAAGACACAGGGTCTGTACAGAGAGAGAGGGGTGATTACAGAAAGACACAGGGTCTGTACAGAGAGAGGGGTGATTACAGAAAGACACAGGGTCTGTACAGAGAGGGGGTCGATTATAGAAGGACACAGGGTCTGTACAGAGAGAGAGGGGTGATTACAGAAAGACACAGGGTCTGTACAGAGAGAGGGGTGATTATAGAAAGACACAGGGTCTGTACAGAGAGAGAGGGGTGATTACAGAAAGACACAGGGTCTGTACAGAGAGAGAGGGGTGATTACAGAAAGACACAGGGTCTGTACAGAGAGAGGGGTGATTATAGAAAGACACAGGGTCTGTACAGAGAGAGAGGGGTGATTACAGAAAGACACAGGGTCTGTACAGAGAGAGAGGGGTGATTACAGAAAGACACAGGGTCTGTACAGAGAGAGGGGTGATTATAGAAAGACACAGGGTCTGTACAGAGAGAGAGGGGTGATTACAGAAAGACACAGGGTCTGTACAGAGAGAGAGGGGTGATTACAGAAAGACACAGGGTCTGTACAGAGAGAGGGGTGATTATAGAAAGACACAGGGTCTGTACAGAGAGAGAGGGGTGATTACAGAAAGACACAGGGTCTGTACAGAGAGAGAGGGGTGATTACAGAAAGACACAGGGTCTGTACAGAGAGAGGGGTGATTATAGAAAGACACAGGGTCTGTACAGAGAGAGAGGGGTGATTATAGAAAGACACAGGGTCTGTACAGAGAGACAGGGGTGATTATAGAAAGACACAGGGTCTGTACAGAGAGGGGGGTGATTATAGAAAGACACAGGGTCTGTACAGAGAGAGAGGGGTGATTACAGAAAGACACAGGGTCTGTACAGAGAAAGAGGGGTGATTATAGAAAGACACAGGGTCTGTACAGAGAGAGAGGGGTGATTATAGAAAGACACAGGGTCTGTACAGAGAGGGGGGTGATTATAGAAAGACACAGGGTCTGTACAGAGAGAGAGGGGTGATTATAGAAAGACACAGGGTCTGTACAGAGAGGGGGGTGATTATAGAAAGACACAGGGTCTGTACAGAGAGAGGGGTGATTATAGAAGGACACAGGGTCTGTACAGAGAGAGAGGGGTGATTATATAAAGACACAGGGTCTGTACAGAGAGAGAGGGGTGATTATAGAAAGACACAGGGTCTGTACAGAGAGAGAGGGGTGATTATAGAAAGACACAGGGTCTGTACAGAGAGGGGGGTGATTATAGAAAGACACAGGGTCTGTACAGAGAGAGAGGTGTGATTATAGAAAGACACAGGGTCTGTACAGAGAGGGGGGTGATTATAGAAAGACACAGGGTCTGTACAGAGAGAGAGGGGTGATTATAGAAAGACACAGGGTCTGTACAGAGAGAGAGGGGTGATTATAGAAAGACACAGGGTCTGTACAGAGAGGGGGGTGATTATAGAAAGACACAGGGTCTGTACAGAGAGAGGGGTGATTATAGAAAGACACAGGGTCTGTACAGAGAGACAGGGGTGATTACAGAAAGACACAGGGTCTGTACAGAGAGAGAGGGGTGATTATAGAAAGACACAGGGTCTGTACAGAGAGAGAGGGGTGATTATAGAAAGACACAGGGTCTGGTCAGAGAGAGAGGGGTGATTACAGAAAGACACAGGGTCTGTACAGAGAGAGAGGGGTGATTATAGAAAGACACAGGGTCTGTACAGAGAGAGAGGGGTGATTACAGAAAGACACAGGGTCTGTACAGAGAGAGGGGTGATTACAGAAAGACATAGGGTCTGTAGAGAGGAAGAGAGAGGAGGGTTAATAGTACAGGGAGAGACAGGGGGTGTGTACATTACAGTACGTGATGACAGGTATTACAAGTAGTCTGTGTTACCTGCCAGGCATGCAGACAGGGCTGGCACATGAGGTGACCACAAGGCTCTATTCTCACATTCTTGTCCCGTTCTGTGCAAATCTTACAGAGCTGAAAACTGCTGCCCATCTCACAGTACAGCTCATACTGTTCCTGAGGGTGAGAGGGCCAAACACACTGAACTACTGGCACTCCAGTACATGAACACTGCACTGAAAGAGAGGGGTTAATACAGACACTGACTGGACATCCCAGTACATTAATACTGCACTGAGAGAGAGGGGTTAATACAGACACACTGACTGGACACTCCAGTACATTAACACTGCACTGAGAGAGAGGGGTTAATACAGACACACTGACTGGACACTCCAGTACATTAACACTGCACTGAGAGAGAGAGGGGTTAATACAGACACACTGACTGGACACTCCAGTACATGAACACTGCACTGAGAGAGAGAGGGGTTAATACAGACACACTGACTGGACACTCCAGTACATTAACACTGCACTGAGAGAGAGGGGTTAATACAGACACACTGACTGGACACTCCAGTACATTAACACTGCACTGAGAGAGAGAGGGGTTAATACAGACACACTGACTGGACACTCCAGTACATTAACACTGCACTGAGAGAGAGAGGGGTTAATACAGACACACTGACTGGACACTCCAGTACATGAACACTGCACTGAGAGAGAGAGGGGTTAATACAGACACACTGACTGGACGCTGCACTGAGAGAACAGGAAGATACTGTGTTACCTGAGTGACCTTTATTCTCCCCTTGTTCACTGACTCGCACAAACAGCTCAAATCTGGGTTAATGTCTCGTCCATCTGGATAGAGATATCTGCACCAACACAGCACAGAAAATTTGATCCATATATATATACTATTCAAAAAGAAAAGGCTCAATCATTTAATAATCAATGTGCTTCATGTCTATAATATTACAGTCATTATTCAGTAAAGACACAGCCCTCTTATAGTAACTGTGCTTCAGGCATATAATATTACAGTCAGAATTCAGTAAAGACACAGCCCTGTAATGGTCATTGTGTTTTATGTATAAACTTTTACAGTCAGTGTTTAGGAAAGGTACAATCCTTTGAAATAAAATGCATATAACAGCATACAGTACATATAACAGCATGCATGTTCAGTATACATGTTACAGACGTGTTGGGTGCACTCACACCCCCTCTCTGTAGCCCTGGACGAGTGCCTGGTACAGGGGAGTGTTGTGGGGTATGGTCTGTACAATAGAGCCATCTTCTGTCACATGACCGATCGCCCACTGGCCCATCCTGGTGCAGCTGAGTCGGTAGATGTAGCTGAGAGAGATACAGAAAGAATGACAGGACAGTAGACAGACACTGGTCAGGCTGAGGCATTATCACAGTGCTGTCAGACAGCAAACTTGCCGGTCAGTCAGTGGGCTGATGTGTTAGTGTATAGTGGACTGCTCAGTGTGTCAGTATGTCAGGTCAGTACCTCCCAGGGCGGTTGCTGTACTTCTCCAACCGGCTCTTGACCTGGTCATAAGTGAGGAAGGCCATGTACCCTGGATGAGTGACCGCCAAGTGATTCCAGTTTCTTAATAGAGTGGACCAGGGCTGGACAGAGAGAGAGGGGTTAATACAGACACACTGGCTGGACACTCCAGTACATTAACACTGCACTGAGAGAGAGAGGGGTTAATACAGACACACTGACTGGACACTCCAGTACATTAACACTGCACTGAGAGAGAGAGGGGTTCATACAGACACACTGACTGGACACTCCAGTACATTAACACTGCACTGAGAGAGAGAGGGGTTAATACACACACACTGACTGGACACTCCAGTACATGAACACTGCACTGAGAGAGAGAGGGGTTAATACAGACACACTGACTGGACACTCCAGTACATTAACACTGCACTGAGAGAGAGAGGGGTTCATACAGACACACTGACTGGACACTCCAGTACATTAACACTGCACTGAGAGAGAGAGGGGTTAATACACACACACTGACTGGACACTCCAGTACATGAACACTGCACTGAGAGAGAGAGGGGTTAATACAGACACACTGACTGGACACTCCAGTACATGAACACTGCACTGAGAGAGAGAGGGGTTAATACAGACACACTGACTGGACACTCCAGTACATGAACACTGCACTGAGAGAGAGAGGGGTTCATACAGACACACTGACTGGACACTCCAGTACATTAACACTGCACTGAGAGAGAGAGGGGTTCATACAGACACACTGACTGGACACTCCAGTACATTAACACTGCACTGAGAGAGAGAGGGGTTCATACAGACACACTGACTGGACACTCCAGTACATTAACACTGCACTGAGAGAGAGAGGGGTTAATACAGACACACTGACTGGACACTCCAGTACATTAACACTGCACTGAGAGAGAGAGAGGGGTTAATACAGACACACTGACACACAGAGTGGAAGAGTCTGTCTACAGAAACGCACCTGGAACAGAAGGGTGAAGATGTCAAACTCAAAGATGGAAATGTGCTCATTACAGGTGAGGTCGAGGGTTGATTTCAAGGCCATGGACTCCATGCCTTCCTCGAAGCTGTGCACCTGACGCAGCTGCTGCTTGAAGGAAGACCATGGCACTACGCACCTGAGAGAGAGACAGATTAGCACGCCTGCGTCAGAGCACACTGCCCAGGGCGCCCGCTCTCTTCCTCGCCCTCACCTGCTCCCGAAAGCTCGTCTCCAGAACTCGGCGGCGTCACTCTTGGTCAGCCTGTAGGTGTCACCCTGAAAGTGTCCCCCCGGAAACAAGGACCGGAGCTCGGAGAGCATGTGACTGAAGATCAGAGACAGCTTGGTGAGGTTCCTCCTGGGAGAGGGAGAGAGAGCCTGATACACACTGGCCGGGAGAGAGCTCCACACACACACGGTCACACACTCACACCACACACTGTCACACACACAGTGGTACTCCTGTGAAACACACGGCACACAGAGTCACACACACACGGTCCTCCTGTGACACACACACTGACACACACAGTCACACACACACATGGTCCTCCTGTGACACACACACACACGTGTAGTAGCGTCTCTGTGAGACTTCCCACTGACTCTCAGGGCCTTGTTATTGACTCTCCTCTCCCCCACAGGGTGAGGGCAGTCCTGTCCTGTGTGGGGACGCAGCGTGTGTTATCAGGAGCTGCAATCTCAGGGACACACAGAGACACACACACCGACAGGAGTCGCACACACCCAGCCCGACAGAGCGAACGCCACCGCAAACAGGAAGTTCTTGCCTCAGCTTCCTGTCCTTCAAGGGGCTGCAGCCTCTGTGCTGCTACCTGGCTGATGAAACTTTCCGTTACTTCACTGACCAGCTCCCCTCTGCGCCGCCTGTAACCAGGGCAACAGCTCTGCTCCGACAAACAGGGACGGTGTCTGCCCCGACGTGGGCGAGCTGTCTGCGTCCCAGCACAGCGAGCCTGCAGACAGCCCCCTCGTCGCTGTCAGAGACGTGCTACTCATGTCTGACTGCGCTGCTCAGCTCTCCCCTGGTACCCTGGTCACTCTGGCAACAAGCTCTGCACACCCTGTGGGTCACCCTGCTCGAACCCTGAGCCGACAAGCTCTGCCATAGTTTCACCCACAGCTGGTGTCATGAGTTACTGTACCAGCCTCTCTGTGCCCAAACCTGCACTCACTGGGCTTTACTGCACTGTACTGTGCTCTTACCCTGATCTCACTGGGCTTTACTGCACTGCACTGTGCTTTTACCCTGATCTCACTGGGCTTTACTGCACTGCACTGTTATTTTACTCTGATCTCACTGGGCTTTACTGCACTGGACTGTGCTTTTACCCTGATCTTACTGGGCTCTACTGCCCTGTGCTTTTACCCTGATCTCACTGTGATTTACTGCACTGCACTGTGCTTTTACCCTGATCTCACTGTGATTTACTGCAGTGCACTGTATTTTTACCCTGAACTCACTGTGACTTCCTGCACTGTACTGTGCTTTTACCCTGATCTCACTGTGATTTACTCAGCTCTTCATATAGATGCACTGACCTCTGCTCTATGAATCTATTGTCTACAGCAGGAGTGTCCAGTCCAGGTCCTGGTAGGCCGGTCAGTAAGTCTGCAGGGCTGTGATCACACCTCACAGGAGGTGCTCCTTACTCTGCTCATAGACATTTAGCACACTGTACTCCTTACTGTGCTCATTAGTTAGTTAATTAGTACACTGTACTGCTTACTGTAGTCATAGACTGCTCAAAGTTAATTAAGTAGTACACTGTACACCTTACTGTGCTCACAGACATTTAGTACACTTCTTTACACAGAGAGTGGTGGGAGTGTGAAACAAGCTGCCCAGCCATGTTGTTGAAGCCAGACACGGCTGGATGGTCTGAGGGCCCCCCTCATGTGTGACCTGCCTTGTGTCACAGACCACCGTCCCCTGGCGGAGCTGACCGCAGGGAGGCCACGTCTGACGCTCGAACCCGGGGCCGCTGGGGCTCACCTGTGGCTGGAGTTCTCGTCGAACATCTTCTCCCGCCCGTCCTTGAAGAGCAGCACGGCGCGGTCCGCCTTGTCCAGCAGGTGGCGCAGCAGGAGCCCGAGGTACTCAGCCTCGTCGCTGGCCGCCGCCGCCGCCCCGCGGGACCCCCACACCAGCCGCAGGTGGCCGAGGGTGTCCGGCACCAGCTCCGGCAGGTAGGGGGGGCTGTTGCGCAGGCCGAGCCGCGGGTTCTCACACAGCTTCTGCAGCCTCTGCAGGCGCCTCCCCACCTTGTCCAGCGTCCGGCGGTCCAGCCCCCTCGCAGAAGCCATGGCTTCTGTCCGGCGCTCCCTGGAGACCAGGCCTGACTGGGGCCGGAAGACAACGAACAGGAAGTGATGAGGAATCTCTCTGTCTGTCTGTCTGTCTATAGAGACGCAGAACAGCACAGAGAGAGAGAGACAGGTGTTAGAGAGAGACACAGGGGGGCAGACAGAGACACAGGGGGGCAGAGAGAGACAGGGGAGAGAGAGGGAGACAGGGGGGCAGAAAGAGAGACAGGGGAGAGAGAGGGAGACAGGGGAGAGAGCAAGAGACAGGGGTTAGAGAGAGAGAGACAGGGGGACAGAGAGAGAGACAGGGGTGAGACAGAGATACGGGGGGTCAGAGAGGGAGAGGGGCAGGAGGAGAGAGACAGGGAGACAGAGGGCAAAGGAGAGGAGGAGCTGGAGAAGGAGAAAGAGAGAGTGCTGGGCTTCTGTTGGAAGAAAGCACCTTCAGAGCCCCTAGACTCTGTGACTGCCAGGCTGGTCCCTACAGAGATGCTCAAGAACAAACAGCAGATCCCCTCTCCAGCACAAAATCTCTCTAGAACAAACAGCAGATCCCCTCTCCAGCACCAAGATGCTGAACAATAGACATCAGATCTCCTCTCCAGCACAAAATCTCTCTAGAACAAACAGCAGATCTCCTTTCTAGCACAAAAACTCTAAACAACAGGTAGCAGATCTCTCCGGGACAAAGACGCTCAAAAACAGACAGCAGATCACCTCTCCAGCACAAAAACTCTTTAAGAACAGGCAGCAGATCTCCTCTCCAGGACGAAGATGCTCAAAAACCGACAGCAGATCACCTCTCCAGCACAAAAACTCCTGAGAACAGACAGCAGATCTCCTCTCCGGGACGAAGACGCTCAAAAACAGACAGCAGATCACCTCCCCAGCACAAAAACTCTCGGGAACAGACGGCAGATCTCCTCTCCAGGACGAAGACGCTCAAAAACCGACAGCAGATCACCTCTCCAGCACAAAAGCTCTTTAAGAACAGACGGCAGATCTCCTTCCCCAGCACAGTCCTCAGTTCAAGCAGTTTCCAGCAGGAGGCCAGACAGGGCTAGTGGACGCTCCTGTCCCGTGTCAAACAAACCCGCTTGTCTCTTTCAGTTCAGTGACCTCCATTTTAAACGCGTCAAGAAGACGGAGTGAGAGAGAAAGCCTGGGGCCGAAGAGGAAGATCACTACCCCCTCGGTCTCTCGCTCTCTCGCTCTCTCTCGCTCTCTTGCTCTGTGCCTTTGATCTATTTCCTGGTCGCAAGCAGACAAACAGGTTTGGTCTCCTTGCCGATGCAACAGGCGCAGACAGAGAGAGGAGATTTTGGTTGCCATGTGACGAGAACTGCCTGTTGCCCTGGCGTGTGTCCAGAGAGGAGCAGGCAGAGACATTCCGCAGGACTGAAGGAATGCGCTGCACTGGCAGGCTGGAGGAGCTGAGTCTCTTCAGTCTTCAACAGAGGAGGCCCGATTCAAGCGCTCAAAATCCTCAAAGATAGGGGGGCAGTGGACCGCTTCAGAATCAACACTGAGACTGAGACGTGAACCAGAGGACACAGGGAATCTACAGGGAAGAGCATTTAAAACTGAGAACAGGAGGCACTTCCTTACACAAAGGTTGGCGGGAGTGTGGAACACCCCAGAACCATAACTGGACAGCCCTGCAGACACACTGATCGACCCTCCAGGACCAGGACTGGACAGCCCTGCAGACACACTGACTGACCCTCCAGGACCAGGACTGGACAGCCCTGCAGACACACTGACCAGTCTCTCCAGGACCAGGACTGGACAGTCCTGCAGACACACTGACTGACCCTCCAGGACCAGGACTGGACAGCCCTGCAGACACACTGACCAGTCTCTCCAGAATCATAACTGGACAGCCCTGCAGACACACTGACAGGTAAAGTGTATAATGGACTCCAAACTCCATGGAAGGGCTGACAACACTAACATGAAGTACCCAGAGCTGCCACAAGAGGGCCAGTAAAACCAAAAGAAATTAGTGTATATTCATAGTAAGAATAAATAATTACTGCAGGATTCTCTGTGATCTCCTCTCTCTCACTGTGTCTCCTGTCCTACTGTGTGTTTATGACCGAGGGATTCTCTGTGATCTCCTCTCTCTCTCACTGTGTCTCCTGTCCTACTGTGTGTGTTTATTACTGAAGGATTCTCTGTGATCTCCTCTCTCTCACTGTGTCTCCTGTCCTACTGTGTGTTTATTACTGAGGGATTCTCTGTGATCTCCTCTCTCTCACTGTGTCTCCTGTCCTACTGTGTGTGTTTATTACTGAGGGATTCTCTGTGATCTCCTCTCTCTCACTGTGTCTCCTGTCCTACTGTGTGTGTTTATTACTGAGGGATTCTCTGTGATCTCCTCTCTCTCACTGTGTCTCCTGTCCTACAGTGTGTGTTTATGACCGAGGGATTCTCTGTGATCTCCTTTCTCTCACTATGTCTCCTGTCCTACTGTGTGTTTATTACTGAGGGATTCTCTGTGATCTCCTCTCTCTCACTGTGTCTCCTGTCCTACTGTGTGTGTTTATGACCGAGGGATTCTCTGTGATCTCCTTTCTCTCACTATGTCTCCTGTCCTACTGTGTGTGATTATGACTGGGGGATACTCTGTGATCTCCTCTCTCTCACTGTGTCTCCTGTCCTACTGTGTGTTTATTACTGAGGGATTCTCTGTGATCTCCTCTCTCTCTCACTGTGTCTCCTGTCCTACTGTGTGTGTTTATTACTGAGGGATTCTCTGTGATCTCCTCTCTCTCACTGTGTCTCCTGTCCTGCTGTGTGTTTATTACTGAGGGATTCTCTGTGATCTCCTCTCTCTCACTGTGTCTCCTGTCCTGCTGTGTGTTTATTACTGAGGGATTCTCTGTGATGTTGTAGTAACAGTGGCAGCACTAGCAGTAACAGCAGGAACAGTAAAAGCAACAATAGCAGTGGTAGCAGTAGCAGTAACACTGGCAGTGGCAGTAGTAACAGTAGTAGTAACAGTGGCAGTAGCAGTAACAGTAACATGAGCAGTGACAGTGGCAGTGGCAGTGACAGTGGCAGTGGTAGTACAGTGGCAGTAACAGTAGCAGTAGTAGTAACACTGCCAGTAGCAGTAGTAACAGTAGTAGTAACAGGAGCAGTAACAGTGGCAGTAGTAGAAGTAACAGTAGCAGCAGTAAAAGTAACTGTAGTAACTTAACACTAGTAGCAGTAGTAGTAACCACAGTGACAGTAGTAGTAACAGTAACACTGGCAGTGGCAGTGGTAGTACAGTGGCAGTAACAGTAGCAGCAGTAAAAGTAACACCAGCTGCAGTAGTAACAGTGGCAGTAACAGCAGCAGCAGTAGTAAGAACAGCAGCGATTGTCGTGTGACAGATTGTTTTAAATTCCCCGTCAGGTTCTGTGTCCCGGTTCTGCAGGACGGACGAAGTGGAGCAAAGCGACCGGAGACCCGCACGCACGCTGCAGTACCGGCGGCGGCTGGCAGGGCGAGCAGTGCTAGCAGCAGCAAAGAAGCAGAGGGACGCTCATCCTCTCGGACACAACTGGGGAAGATGAAGCAGGAGCAACAACAGTAAATGTGGTAGTAACTGCAGCCAATGTTAAGTAGTAATAAAAGCAGAAAGAGAAGAAGTAGTAGTAACAGTGACAGTATTTTTAATAAAAGCAGTAGTAGTAACAGCTACAGTGGCTGTAGTAGTAATAACAGCAGTTATACAAATAACAACAACAGAAGCAATACTAGATAATACTACAGTATTCTGAATACTACAGTGGCAGTTTTAGTAATAACAACAGTTCCATTAATAGTATCAGGGTTACACAATCATCTCTAATTGGCAGTGAAGGAGCTGAGTGACGCCTCTCTGTCTCCACCCCTGATCTCTAACTGAAGATCAGGACAGCTGCTCCTTCTCAACAGCTGATCTTTTAGGTCTCATTGTTTCATTCAGGGTTTCTAGGGACTTTATCTCAAACTGCAGTTTTTCCGTTGCTCTCTCTGTTTCTTTCTAAATAAATGCAGCTTGTGGAAAGTCCCAAAGTCACCCAGGTAACTAGAAACCTGAGAGAGACAGGGGGCTAATACTAGTACTACATAGCAATACTACACCTCTGGACACTCCCATACATTAACACTGCACTGAGAGAGAGGGGTTAATACAGACACACGGACTGGACACTCCAGTACATTAACACTGCACTGAGAGAGAGAGGGGTTAATACAGACACACTGACTGGACACTCCAGTACATTAACACTGCACTGAGAGAGAGGGGTTAATACAGACACACTGACTGGACACTCCAGTATATTAACACTGCACTGAGAGAGAGAGGGGTTAATACAGACACACGGACTGGACACTCCAGTACATTAACACTGCACTGAGAGAGAGAGGGGTTAATACAGACACACTGACTGGACACTCCAGTACATTAACACTGCACTGAGAGAGAGGGGTTAATACAGACACACTGACTGGACACTCCAGTACATTAACACTGCACAGAGAGAGAGAGGGGTTAATACAGACACACTGACTGGACACTCCAGTACATTAACACTGCACTGAGAGAGAGAGGGGTTCATACAGACACACTGACTGGACACTCCAGTACATTAACACTGCACTGAGAGAGAGGGGTTAATACAGACACACTGACTGGACACTCCAGTACATTAACACTGCACTGAGAGAGAGGGGTTGATACAGACACACTGACTGGACACTCCAGTACATTAACACTGCACTGAGAGAGAGAGGGGTTAATACAGACACACTGACTGGACACTCCAGTACATTAACACTGCACTGAGAGAGGGAGGGGTTCAGACAGACACCCTGACTGGACACTCCAGTACATTAACACTGCACTGAGAGAGGGAGGGGTTCAGACAGACACACTGACTGGACACTCCAGTACATTAACACTGCACTGAGAGAGGGAGGGGTTCAGACAGACACACTGACTGGACACTCCAGTACATTAACACTGCACTGAGAGAGGGAGGGGTTCAGACAGACTCACTGACTGGACACTACAGGGTATTAGGAGAGAAAGAAGGGGAGAGGAAGAGAGAGAGAGGAAGAGGAAGGCTTTTCCGGTTCATAGATGTATTTCAAAGTGGGGAGATTCTGAAAATACCAGCAGCAGCCACCCTGCCCCCTACCTTAACACACACAACAGACAGCACACAGCACACAGAGCACCACGCACACAACACCTGCGATGTACAGAGCAGCTCTCCGCAGGGCTCGTGGAACTGTGTGATCAGCACTCTGGAGCAAGTTTAGAAGCCTCGCAGTTGCACATTCACCCAGCCACCACTAGGGATCAGCATGAGTGTATGAAAAGCTGTGCTGCAGGACTTCCCTGCTTCGTGCAGGGCTCTGAGGGCACTGCTGTAGGAGAGACTGAGGACATCAGGGCACTGCTATAGGAGAGACTGAGGGCATCAGGGCACTGCTGTAGGAGAGACTGAGGGCATCAGGGCACTGCTGTAGGAGAGACTGAGGGCATCAGGACACTGCTGTAGGAGAGACTGAGGACATCAGGTCACTGCTGTAGGAGAGACTGAGGGCATCAGGGCACTGCTGCAGGAGAGACTGAGGGCATCAGGGCACTGCTGTAGGAGAGACTGAGGGCATCAGGGCACTGCTGCAGGAGAGACTGAGGGCATCAGGGCACTGCTGTAGGAGACACTGAGGGCATCAGGGCACTGCTGTAGGAGAGACTGAGGACACTGCTGTAGGAGAGACTGAGGGCATCAGGACACTGCTGTAGGAGAGACTGAGGGCATCAGGACACTGCTGTAGGAGAGACTGAGGGCATCAGGGCACTGCTGTAGGAGAGACTGAGGGCATCAGGACACTGCTGTAGGAGAGACTGAGGGCATCAGGGCACTGCTGTAGGAGAGACTGAGGGCATCAGGACACTGCTGTAGGAGAGACTGAGGGCATCAGGGCACTGCTGTAGGAGAGACTGAGGGCATCAGGGCACTGCTGCAGGAGAGACTGAGGACATCAGGACACTGCTGTAAGAGAGACTGAGGACACTGCTGTAGGAGAGACTGAGGGCATCAGGGCACTGCTGCAGGAGAGACTGGGGGCATCAGGACACTGCTGTAGGAGAGACTGGGGGCATCAGGGCACTGCTGCAGGAGAGACTGAGGGCATCAGGGCACTGCTGTAGGAGAGACTGAGGACATCAGGGCACTGCTGTAGGAGAGACTGGGGGCATCAGGGCACTGCTGCAGGAGAGACTAGGGGCATCAGGACACTGCTGTAGGAGAGACTGAGGGCATCAGGGCACTGCTGCAGGAGAGACTAGGGGCACTGCTGTAGGCTGTATAGACAAGTACCGATAATTCTCGATCAGATACTGAGATCACTGTGAATTTGGAGACTCTTTTGGTGTTGTAAGCCTGAGAACTCGCGGGAGCAGCTGGTGGCTCTCCAGGCCTCGACCTGTGAATCCCAGGTGATTTCCTCTCTCTTCGCCCCTCTGGGGCTCCAGGAATGGTTTCCAGGGTACGTCCCTCCTCTCCTCTCCAAGAACTTCCTCCACGGACACACACACACACTGGTCACAGGGTCACCCCACCCAGACCCTCTGTGTGTCTTACCCTGATCTCACTGGGCTTTACTGCACTGTACTGTGCCTTTACCCTGATCTGTGATTTACTGCACTGCACTGTGCTTTTACCCTGATCTCACTGTGATTTACTGCACTGTACTGTGCTTTTACCCTGATCTCACTGTGATTTACTGCACTGTACTGTGCTTTTACCCTGATCTCACTGCGATTTACTGCACTGTACTGCGCCTTTACCCCGCTCTCACTGTGATTTACCGCGCCGATCTCCTAGAAAAGCACGGAAAGTATCGAGTCCCAGGAGGTGTCTCGCTCAGGCACGGTGCCGAAGTTCACCCCGGGGCGGGCAGCTCGCGATCACCTGCGGCCCTTCGCCTTCCGGGCCCTCTCGACCGCTTCCCCGCCGGCCTGCTAGGAAGCTCGGGTCCGGAGTCTCATCGTGCGGGTTTTTTTTTCTTACAGCCACTATTACTGGAGAAACAGCACGAGAATTCGGGGGAAGTGAAGGGACCGGAAGCGCGAGCCGGCGCGGGGCGGCGCCGAAGGGGTTACAGCTCCGGGCTGAAGTTCTCAGCAGCCGGCGAGGGAAACCCCCGCTCGGTGCACTTCCTAGTTTGTGTGTCTGTGTGTTTCTGTGTGTGTGTGTGAGAGAGAGCGCTGTCGCTCAGCTGCGCCCGTGTCTCCGCGCACTCGCTCGCTGACAGCGCCGACGGCTGGCGAACCCGAGACCCGCTCCGCTCGGCACCGACTCCAGCCCCGGTCCCGGACCTCCGCCGCCGGCCTTTCCTCGGGAGTTTTTTCTGCCTCCACCCCCCCCCCCCGTCTCCCTCTCCCTCTCCCTCTCCCCGACTCTGCGCGCTGCAGGAGGACCGGAGAACCGATTCTGCTGGTTTGTGAGGAATCGGTGTCTTATTTTTGGCGATTGCTCCGCTGTGCACCAGCCTCACGCCTCCTCGGGATTCCTCTGCTCCGAGCCCACGGGATCACCCCCGGACCCCCGACCCCGCTGCTGCAGGAGCGCCCCCGACGAGGTTGGGGTTCGGGTCCGGGTCCGGGTCCAGTTCTGGGCGGGGGGGGGCAGCTCTCTGCTTGGCGTGCGTGGCTCCGGTTCTGTGGTTCCGAGCCGGGGTGCGATGTGCCTGAGGCGCCCCACAGCCTGAGAGTCCGTGGCGGCTCGGATCTGCACCCCAGCCCCGGCCCGAACCCGGGCTCTGCAGGATGGAGCGGGGCGGCGCCGGACCCCTGGACCTGAGCACCTCCGCGCGCAGGCGCCCCGCGGCAGAGGAGGGGGGGGCGTCCGCAGGACGGGGCTGTAACGGGCATCACGGCCCCCCGAGCCCCCCCAGGCCCGGCCCGGACACGCCGGCGTCCAAGCTGCCCTTCCGGAAGCGACCGTTCCCCTCGCAGGACAGCGCCCCCCCGCCGCCGCCGGGGGGCGCCGCCGAGCCGCTCGGACCCGGCCGCAGAGGAGCCCTGGACGGCCGAGCGCACTGCTGCGCCCTCCCAGCCTACTGTAAGAACAGCTGCCCTCGCCGCCGCGGGTCAGAACCAACACGGGCTCTGGGCTGAGTGAGCACTCCTGTCGGGACAGGGAGAGAGAGGGGGACAGGGAGAGAGAGGGGGAGAGGGACAGGGAGAGAGAGAGAGGGGGACAGGGAGAGAGAGGGGGACAGGGAGAGGAGGAGAGAGAGGGGGACAGGGAGAGAGAGGGGGACAGGGAGAGGAGGAGAGAGAGGGGGACAGGGAGAGGAGGAGAGAGAGGGGGACAGGGAGAGAGAGGGGGACAGGGAGAGGAGGAGAGAGAGGGGGACAGGGAGAGGAGGAGAGAGAGGGGGACAGGGAGAGAGAGGGAGAGAGAGGGGGACAGGGAGAGAGAGGGAGAGAGAGGGGGACAGGGAGAGAGAGGGAGAGAGAGGGGGACAGGGAGAGAGAGGGAGAGAGAGGGGGACAGGGAGAGAGAGGGAGAGAGAGGGGGACAGGGAGAGGAGGAGAGAGAGGGGGACAGGGAGAGAGAGAGAGGGGGACAGGGAGAGGAGGAGAGAGAGGGGGAGAGAGAGGGGGACAGGGAGAGGGAGAGAGAGAGAGGGAGAGAGAGAGGGGGAGAGAGAGGGGGACAGGGAGAGGGGGAGAAAGAGGGGGACAGGGAGAGAGGGAGAGGAGGAGAGAGGGGGACAGGGAGACTGACAGGGAGAGGGAGAGGAGGAGAGAGAGGGGAGAGGGGGACAGGGAGAGAGAGGGGAGAGAGGGGGACAGGGAGAGAGAGGGGAGAGAGGGGGACAGGGAGAGAGAGAGAGGGAGAGGAGGAGAGAGGGGGACAGGACAGGGAGAGGAGGAGAGAGAGGGACTGGGAGAGGAGACTGGAGAGAGGAGAGAGTTAGGGACAGGGAGAGGAGGGAGACAGAGGTGAACTCCCTACTGCACTGTGACAGGTATTCTGGGATTAGAGAAACATTCTTCCCTAAATTCAGAAATCTAATCCCAGAATTTCCACACCTGCCAGAATCACAACAGCTCCCGATCCTACTGGGAGTGGGAGGAGGGAACTCAGTTGAACTGGCAGCCCAGTGTGTGATCTCCTGTCCCAGCCTGAGGACCAGTGAGCCTCTCTCCCAGTAATGCTCCAGATGTTTACAGTATATGTAAGATTTAATCATATAGGAACAAGTAATAGGTTTATTCCCTGCTGAAAAGAGGAGAGAAAACACAGCGTTTCGACTGTGAAGCCTTCAACTCGACACCTGAAGAAGACTCTCCAGACGAAACGCTGTGTTTTCTCTCTTCTCTTGTCATGAGGAATAAACCTTTACTTGTTCCTTTGCAGACTACACATGCTGACGCAGCTCCCCACCTGAACTATTTTATGATGTCTTTGTTGTAAATGTCTGTAATATGTCTGTGGATGTTTTGGGGTTTTGTTTCACGTTCATTTTATTTTTATTTGCTTTGGCGACACTGATTTTAACTCATTGGGCATGCTAATAAAGCACCTTGAATTGAATTGAGAGAGGAGAGAGAGAGGGACAGGGAGGGAGGGAGAGGGGAAGACAGACAGAGGGACAGAGAGATCAATCGATCAGTCATAGTTTGTTGATCAAATGCACAACAGCACAGCCTGCAGCAGTAGTTGCTGGCAGTGAAATGTCCTGCTGAGACACAGCAGCTCAGCGCTGCGGGGCGCTCAGCTCTGAATTGACACAGGGACAGAGACACAGGAACAGTCCTTGTTTGGCCATGGGCGCTGGAGCAGGTAGCTTAAATCTGTCACTGTTGTCGAGTAATTGTAAGTACTTGACTTGGGTCCCGCTTGGAGTTGTCTCTGTCCAAGACCGAAGAGACTCAGTTCCTTGAGCCTGTGTGATACAGGAATGCCGGAGACCCCCTGTAACAGACTGTTTGCGCTGTGCCAAGAACACCAGTGTCCAGTTCAGTCTTCTCATATGCTCAGGACCAAAGAGATTCAGTTCCTTTCACCTGTGGGCAACATTAACTCTGGGAATTAACCCTGCTGCCCTCAGCCGAGTCTGGCTCTGCTGCTCACAGTGGGCACTGTGCCCCTCTCTCTCTCTCCCCACAGTGCCTCACCCCTTCCCCTACGCCCTCTACCCCATTCCCAGCATGCCCCAGCTGCTCCTGCAGGCCACGCCCCTGCCCCTCTTCTACCCCCTGGAGGAAGCGGAGGACCGGCTAGCCTCCGAGATCGCCATGGCGACGAGGCAAGATGAAGACGGAGACTCGTGAGTTAAATCTTCCTTGTTTGCAGAATTTCGCATTAGATTGTAGCAGATCTGGGTGAGTGTCTCTACAGCTCTGATGATGATGAAGGAGTGTTAGTGTGAAGATACAGAGGAGCTGGACTGAGTGTCTCTACAGTGATTCTACAGCTCTGATGATGATGAAGGAGTGTTAGTGTGAAGATACAGATGAGCTGGACTGAGTGTCTCTACAGTGACTCTACAGCTCTGATGATGATGAAGGAGTGTTAGTGTGCAGATACAGATGAGCTGGACTGAGTGTCTCTACAGTGACTCTACAGCTCTGATGATGATGAAGGAGTGTTAGTGTGAAGATACAGAGGAGCTGGACTGAGTGTCTCTACAGTGATTCTACAGCTCTGATGATGATGAAGGAGTGTTAGTGTGAAGATACAGAGGAGCTGGACTGAGTGTCTCTACAGTGACTCTACAGCTCTGATGATGATGAAGGAGTGTTAGTGTGAAGATACAGAGGAGCTGGACTGAGTGTCTCTACAGCTCTGATGATGATGAAGGAGTGTTAGTGTGAAGATACAGAGGAGCTGGACTGAGTGTCTCTACAGTGACTCTACAGCTCTGATGATGATGAAGGAGTGTTAGTGTGAAGATACAGAGGAGCTGGACTGAGTGTCTCTACAGTGACTCTACAGCTCTGATGATGATGAAGGAGTGTTAGTGTGAAGATACAGATGAGCTGGACTGAGTGTCTCTACAGTGACTCTACAGCTCTGATGATGATGAAGGAGTGTTAGTGTGAAGATACAGAGGAGCTGGACTGAGTGTCTCTACAGTGACTCTCCAGCTCTGATGATGATGAAGGAGTGTTAGTGTGAAGATACAGATGAGCTGGACTGAGTGTCTCTACAGTTACTCTACAGCTCTGATGATGATGAAGGAGTGTTAGTGTGAAGATACAGAGGAGCTGGACTGAGTGTCTCTACAGTGACTCTACAGCTCTGATGATGATGAAGGAGTGTGAGTGTGAAGATACAGAGGAGCTGGACTGAGTGTCTCTACAGTGACTCTACAGCTCTGATGATGATGAAAGAGTGTCAGTGTGAAGATACAGATGAGCTGGACTGAGTGTCTCTACAGTGACTCTACAGCTCTGATGATGATGAAGGAGTGTCAGTGTGAAGATACAGATGAGCTGGACTGAGTGTCTCTACAGTTACTCTACAGCTCTGATGATGATGAAGGAGTGTTAGTGTGAAGATACAGATGAGCTGGACTGAGTGTCTCTACAGTGACTCTACAGCTCTGATGATGATGAAGGAGTGTTAGTGTGAAGATACAGATGAGCTGGACTGAGTGTCTCTACAGTTACTCTACAGCTCTGATGATGATGAAGGAGTGTTAGTGTGAAGATACAGATGAGCTGGACTGAGTGTCTCTACAGTAACTCTACAGCTCTGATGATGATGAAGGAGTGTTAGTGTGAAGATACAGAGGAGCTGGACTGAGTGTCTCTACAGTGACTCTACAGCTCTGATGATGATGAAGGAGTGTTAGTGTGAAGATACAGAGGAGCTGGACTGAGTGTCTCTACAGTGACTCTCCAGCTCTGATGATGATGAAGGAGTGTTAGTGTGAAGATACAGAGGAGCTGGACTGAGTGTCTCTACAGTGACTCTACAGCTCTGATGATGATGATGAGTCAGTCACCCTAGTTCTCTGGGCTGATTCTGACTGTAGTGATTTGGTCTTGTTATCTTCTGTCCTGAAGCTGGTTTCTGTATTTGTGAGCCTGTGTGCATCTGTGCATCTGTGTTTGTGTTTGTGTGTTTGTGCGTGTTTGTGTTTGTGTGTTCACATGATCGTCAGAAACACCCAAAACAGCCGGCGCTGGCCGAGCCTCTCCGAGGGGAGGGAAAGCCTAAACCGCACACATCAACAAACCGCACCTCGCGCTCACACACGCTGCCCTGCGTCAGCCCTGCGTCAGCGCCGGCGCCGCTGCCGGCCCTTATCCTGTTGTCTGCGCGCTCGAGCCTGGCTTTCGGGAAGCGCTCGCGAGCTTGCTCTCGGGCCGCGTGCGGTTTCCTCAGGTGTCTGTGTGAGTGTGTGAGTGTGGTGACTTCACATGAATGAGCTGAACAAACCCAAACATCCTCTCCACCCGCTGCCACCCTCCCTCCTCTCTCTCTCTTTCTGTTTCTATTTCCCCATCCCTCTCTCTCCCATCCCTCTTTCTCCCCACCCCGCCCCCTCTCTCTCTTTCAAATTCAAACAGTTTTATTACCCTGACTGGTAAATGACAGTGTTGCCAAAGCAGATACAGCTTCTACAGACATTTAGATACAACGTAGAACACATCAAACATTACTGGGAGACAGGCTCCCTGGTTCTCAGGCTGGGACAGGAGATCACACACTGGGCTGCCAGTTCAACTGAGTAAACACCCCCACCCCCACCCCCCCCTCCCGGTAGGATTGGGAGCTGTTCTGATTGTGGCAGTTGTGGAAATTAAGTTTATTTTAGGGAAGAATGTTTGTCTGATCCCAGAGTATTTCTCACAGAAAGTGCATCTCTCTCTGATTCTCAGGCAGTGGGAGCACAGTCTGTCCTCTCTGGACAGCCAGGTCTGCCTGTGTCCAGTGTCAGTGTCCAGGCTGTGGTCACTGAGCCTGTCCTCTCTGGGCAGCCAGGTCTGCCTGTGTCCAGTGTCAGGGTCCAGGCTGTGGTCACTGAGCCAGTCCTCTCTGGGCAGCCAGGTCTGCCTGTGTCCAGTGTCAGTATCCAGGCTGTAGTCACTGAGCCTGTCCTCTCTGGACAGCCAGGTCTGCCTGTGTCCAGTGTCAGTGTCCAGGCTGTGGTCACTGAGAGCCTTTCCTCACTGGACAGTCAGGTCCAGTTTCTGTGGCCAGGCTGTGGTCTCTGAGCCTGTCCTTCCTCAGGGTCTGTTTCTCCTTGCTGTTTCTTACCCTGCTCAGATATTCTGCTGGTGTGCGTTGTCTGTTTAGGGTTCTGTAGCATTCCAGTGTGTGTGTGTGTCCCAGTGGGTGAGGCAGTGTTGTTTGGCTTGTGCTGTGAAGTGCTTGAGTCTCACTCGTGTTGCTGGAGCTGGGCTGTCCTGGGTCTGGATGGTGTCCGTGAACCTCAGGACCAGCTGGCTGAGGGGCTCTTCTCTGGGCTCAGCTCTGGGCTCAGTAGGGCCTGGTGGTGGTAGATTTCTGGTCACTGTCTCTCGGGGGTAACCAGTATTCTAGGGCTGTCTTGAGTAAGTTGGTTAGTACTGGGTATTGGCCTTATTTAGTCCTGCATGCGCTGTGAGGAGTTGTTACCGAGCTCCATGTGCAGAGAGTCCAAGGGGTGTTTGTCCCATTCTGTGTCATCCCGGTCTGTGAGGGATCCTGCTGGGAAGGGGAGTGGCTGGTGTGTGTGTGAGGCTCTGCGTGTTACTGGAGTGCAGTGTGACATCTGCGGTCCCGAGCCTGCGCGCCGGGGGCCTCGGTGCCTCGCTTCCTCTGGGCTGAGCCGCGGTGCCCCCCCCCCACGTCACCCCTGCGCTCGGCAGCTCCTCTCTCTCTTCCACTTTCTCGTCTCTCAGCTTGCGGTCGCTGTGCTTTCCTGGAACTGGAAGCCGAAGAGAGAGCAGAGATCTGCGCGGCTCCGTCTCGGAGCAGATCAGCGCAGATCAGGGCTGATTGGGTTAGTGGGAGCCTTATCTCCCCCTGAGGCTTGAGATCGGTCAGCGCAGCCGTCCGGTGGCTGAGGAATCATCCTGCTCCCAGTGGCTTACTGCACTGCACTGTGCTTTTACCCTGATCTCACTGTGATTTACTGCACTGCACTGCGCTTTTACCCTGATCTCACTGTGATTTACTCCACTGCACTGTGCTCTTACACACTTGGGTCGCTCACTCACTCCGGGAGACACAGGGGGTTCGGACAGATGGACAGATGCACAGATCTGTATTAAGCCGTCTTCACTCGTTGTTGAGTATACTTGAGCTACAGCAGGTTGAGTAGCACTCAAAGCATCTGATTAATGTCCATATGTTACACAGACAGACAGGCAGACAAAGACAGACGGACAGGTAGACCAGTATAAAGATAGACAGGTAGATTGTGGTCTCTGAGCCTGTCCTTCGTCAGGGTCTGTTTCTCCTTGCTGTTTCTTACCCTGCTCAGGTATTCTCCTGGTGTGTGTTGTGTGTTTAGGGTTCTGTAGCATTCCAGTGTGTGTGTGTGTCCCAGTGGGTGAGGCAGTGTTGTTTGGCTTGTGCTGTGAAGTGCTTGAGTCTCACTCGTGTTGCTGGAGCTGGGCTGTCCTGGGCCTGGATGGTGTCCGTGAGCCTCAGGACCAGCTGGCTGAGGGGCTCTTCTCTGGGCTCAGCTCTGGGCTCAGCAGGGCCTGGTGGTGGTAGATTTCTGGTCACTGTCTCTGGGGGGTCTGTCTTGAGTAAGTTGACGAGGATAAACAGGTAGACAGATGGAGAAAGACAAGCAGGCGGATGATGGATATAGGCAGAGGTAGACAGACACATATGAATACAGACAGACAGGTGTGGAGAAGGACAGGTGGGTACAGACAGATGGGTAGACAGGTGTGGAGGAGGACAGGTGGGTACAGACAGATGGGTAGACAGGTGTGGAGGAGGACAGGTGGGTACAGACAGACAGGTGTGGAGGAGGACAGGTGGGTACAGACAGACAGGTGTGGAGGAGGACAGGTGGGTACAGACACAGGTGGACAGGTGTGGAGAAGGACAGGTGGGTACAGACAGACGGGTTTGGAGAAGGACAGGTGGGTACAGGCATACAGGTGGACAGGTGTGGAGAAGGACAGGTGGGTACAGACACAGGTGGACAGGTGTGGAGAAGGACAGGTGGGTACAGACAGACAGGTGGACAGGTGTGGAGGAGGACAGGTGGGTACAGGCATACAGGTGGACAGGTGTGGAGAAGTGGATACAGATAGAGACAAAATGAGCAAGAGGGGCAGAGTGAAATAACCTTCTCAGAAAGAGTTAACCCGCTGACCTGCGGCTGACTGTAACTGTGCTGCATGAGTAATTCCTAGAGTCAGAGAAGGATTCGAGCCAGCAGAAGCAGAACTTGCTGTTACATTTAACCAGACATCTTTACTGTAAGTGTGAAATGAAAGGCGCAAGGCAGCTTGGCCAACCGGCCGCTGTCCCTCTGCGTCCTGTGCTCTGTCTCACCCAGATCCTGCTGCTAGAGCAGGTACCTCCACACAGCATTCTCACCCTGCTCGAACCCTGAGCCGGCTGGGCTCTGTCTGGTGTCTCCCTCTGGGTCGCCCTGCTCAGAGCTTGCTGGGCTTTACTGCATTGTGCTCTTACTATGAAGTAGTAGCAGTAGTATTATCAACTGTAGCAGCAGGAGTGGTATTAGCTGCTGCAGCAGTAACAGTTCCAGTAGCAGTAGGAGTATAGAAGCAGGAATATCAGTAGGAGTATTAGCAGCAGTAACAGTACCAGCAGCAGGTGTAGTGACAGCAGTTACAGTACCAGTAGCAGTACCAGTACCAGTAGCAGCATAATAATAGAACAGCACTGTAGTTTCCTCCGGCTCTGGGGTGGGTCTCTGTTCTGAACTCTGTTTTTAAGTCTGAAAGTTTCTGTTCATGCCCCTGATACAATGACTTCCTTTGTTAGAAACATGAAAATAGTAAAAAAAAAAACGCAGATAAAAAGTGTGAAAAAGCCCCTTCAGAAGCAGATATAATAGCAATTTAAAAAGACCCACAGCAGCCCTTCAGAACAGGAAATGACATCAAACTGGAGCAGCTCTTACTGGAAACACAGAGAGAGAGACACTGTCAGTGTTGAGATGGGAGAGCTCTCTGTCTGTCTGTCTCTCTCTCTCCCTGTCTCTTAAACACTCCCTCCATCTGTCTCTCTTTTTGTCTGTCTATCTCTCGTCCCCAACCCCGGTCCCGGAGAGCCCCAGTCCAGTTAGTACAGGGGTCCCCAACCCCGATCCCGGAGAGCCCCAGTCCAGTTAGTACAGGGGTCCCCAACCCCGATCCCGGAGAGCCCCAGTCCAGTTAGTACAGGGGTCCCCAACCCCAGTCCTGTAAAGAGACCCAGAAGTCCAGCAGAATCCCTGACCAGCCCAGCAGCGTGAGGACAGGGCAGTGCTGTCTGGCAGTGTGACTGGGGACCAGTACTGGGTCCCTGACCCAGGCCCTCTCGGGGTCTGGTCCATCCAGGGGCCCCTCTCTAGGGAAAGACCCCAGCAGGTGTGTCCTGTCCCCACAGGGTGCTGCACATCGCGGTGGTGCGCAGTGAGGAGGCAGTGGTGCGCAGGCTGGTGGACATCCTGCTGCGAGGAGGCCGACACTTGGACATCTTCAACAACCTGCGCCAGGTGAGACACGGCAGGGTTCGAATCCCTGGGGCACAGCGCTGCAGGGCCCCCTGAAGGAGCAGTACTGCGCTCTGTCTCCAGGTCTTTCTCTGTTGTCCCAGGGTTAGTGTACAGGCAGCAGTGTGGGGAATCAGTCAGGGCTGTGCACCTATCACTGGGGGGGTCACGGGTTCGAGTCCCTGGGGCACAGCGCTGCAGGGCCCCCTGAAGGAGCAGTACTGCGCTCTGTCTCCAGGTCTTTCTCTGTTGTCCCAGGGTTAGTGTACAGGCAGCAGTGTGGGGGATCAGTCAGGGCTGTGCACCTATCACTGGGGGGGTCACGGGTTCGAGTCCCTGGGGCACAGCGCTGCAGGGCCCCCTGAAGGAGCAGTACTGTGCTCTGTCTCCAGGTCTTTCTCTGTTGTCCCAGGGTTAGTGTACAGGTAGCAGTGTGGGGGATCAGTCAGGGCTGTGCACCTATCACTGGGGGGTCACGGGTTCGAGTCCCTGGGGCACAGCGCTGCAGGGCCCCCTGAAGGAGCAGTACTGCGCTCTGTCTCCAGGTCTTTCTCTGTTGTCCCAGGGTTAGTGTACAGGCAGCAGTGTGGGGGATCAGTCAGGGCTGTGCACCTATCACTGGGGGGGTCACGGGTTCGAGTCCCTGGGGCACAGCGCTGCAGGGCCCCCTGAAGGAGCAGTACTGCGCTCTGTCTCCAGGTCTTTCTCTGTTGTCCCAGGGTTAGTGTACAGGCAGCAGTGTGGGGGATCAGTCAGGGCTGTGCACCTATCACTGGGGGGGTCATGGGTTCGAGTCCCTGGGGCACAGCGCTGCAGTACCCCTGGGGAAGGAACAGCGTCTCCAGGTCATCGCGAACCTGTTCTCAGGTGACCTTCTCTGGTCAATTGGCTGGTCCTGCTGGACAGGTGCGCTGGTTCTCCAGGCTCCGCGTGCGGAGAGGGCGGAGAGACAGCGTGTCCGATATGCGAGGGGCGAGGCGTTTCCCAGCGGCCAAGTCGCGGCGCCTCTGTCCCCGGACCCGGACCTCAGCATCTAAAGGGGGCCGTTACAAGATCTCTACCAGCGCCTCTGCCTCCAGGAGCGCTGTCTTGTTTTCGTTTCTTTTGAAGCCGTGTGTTACCAGAAGCTGTGCGCGGTGGCTTTGAGGTTTCTGCGCTGCCACCGAGCCCGATATCCTGCCAGGGAAATGGAGTTTCCTTCTTGCCTGTTCACCTCATTCTGCGTGTTTTCAGCGAGCTGAGGAAGCTGACTTTGTGCGTCTGTGACGGGGAGAGGTTGTGCGAAGTGTGGATTGGGGCAGGACGTCGTCTCGTATTCGGTACCAGTGAAATCCACCCAGGACCACAGACTGGCATGCACCACTGCACAAGCAGTGTGGGGGGGGGCGTCTGTCGTTTGGCACGCACCACTGCGCAAACAGTTGGGGGGGGGTCTGTCGTTTGGCACGCGCCACTACGCAAACAGCAAGGGGAGGTATGTCTGTTGGGCATGTGCCACAGAAAAGAAACAAAGACAGAGGATTTTACCTCCACTGGGATGAGCAGGGGACGCAGTGGAAGTGTCTGCAAAAGGAAAAAGAAAAAAGTGACTGGAGGAGAGACACAGCTCTCACTGACAGCACTGCAGGACCACAGCAGAGTCTCCATCCACTGGAGGAGAGACACAGCTCTCACTGACAGCACTGCAGGACCACAGCAGAGTCTCCATCCACTGGAGGAGAGACACAGCTCTCACTGACAGCACTGCAGGACCACAGGTGTGCCAGTAAGCCACAGAGCAAAGTCATACCCTGAACACATACCCTCTTAACCAGAAGCAGTGTGATCTGGACTGTTGTCCCTGGAGCCACATCTTCTATGTTTTCCAGCGACAGCAGGTTTTGTGGCCATGGGATTTCACAGGTGTCACGAGCTGGTTTCATTAAGACCGAAGTCTGAAGACGGTGAAATGGTGGTGCAGCTTGTGAACTTTGCTTCCACGTGTTCAAGTCTGTCTCTGACATTGTGTGTGAGTTTGTGTGCACAGTGTGTCTCAGAACAGAGGGCTTTGAGATCCTCATTCCGAGAAGTCACATGACACCCCCTCCCTACCGCCAGCCCTACCGTTTCCCAGCATGCCTTGTGCTTTGAGGCTCAGAGGGTAGAATTAGGGACTTTCCCTTCCACTGTGCTGTAGTGCATTAACCTCTCTCTCAGCGCACTGTTAATGTACTGGAGTGTCCAGTCTGTGTGTCTGTATTAACCCCTCTCTCTCTCAGTGCAGTGTTAATGTACTGGAGTGTCCAGTCAGTGTGTCTGTATTAACCCCTCTCTCTCTCAGTGCAGTGTTAATGTACTGGAGTGTCCAGTCTGTGTGTCTGTATTAACCCCTCTCTCTCTCAGTGCAGTGTTAATGTACTGGAGTGTCCAGTCAGTGTGTCTGTATTAACCCCTCTCTCTCTCAGTGCAGTGTTAATGTACTGGAGTGTCCAGTCAGTGTGTCTGTATTAACCCCTCTCTCTCAGTGCAGTGTTAATGTACTGGAGTGTCCAGTCAGTGTGTCTGTATTAACCCCTCTCTCTCTCAGTGCAGTGTTAATGTACTGGAGTGTCCAGTCAGTGTGTCTGTATTAACCCCTCTCTCTCAGTGCAGTGTTAATGTACTGGAGTGTCCAGTCAGTGTGTCTGTATTAACCCCTCTCTCAGTGCAGTGTTAATGTACTGGAGTGTCCAGTCAGTGTGTCTGTATTAACCCCTCTCTCTCTCAGTGCAGTGTTAATGTACTGGAGTGTCCAGTCAGGGTGTCTGTATTAACCCCCCTCTCTCTCAGTGCAGTGTTAATGTACTGGAGTGTCCAGTCAGGGTGTCTGTATTAACCCCTCTCTCTCTCTGTGCAGTGTTAATGTACTGGAGTGTCCAGTCAGTGTGTCTGTATGAACCCCTCTCTCTCTCAGTGCAGTGTTAATGTACTGGAGTGTCCAGTCAGTGTGTCTGTATGAACCCCTCTCTCTCTCAGTTTTACTATGTGTCTTTCTGGTTCCCTGCCCTTCTCTGTCCCTGTGGTGTCTGACAGAGACTTGCACTGAATCAGGAAATGAGAGAAACGGGAGTTTCCCTGGATCAGCTGGCGTTAATTCTCTTCTCCCTCCTTCAGTCTCCTATTGGTTGTCTGCCTTTCGATTTCTCTCCTTTTCTCTCCTCCCATTCTCTCCCTGTGCTCTCCTGTCACAGAGGAGAGGGAGACAGGACAGGGAGAGAGAGAGGGAGACAGGACAGGGAGAGAGAGACAGGACTGTTAGACACCTTTCATCTTTGGGTGAAAAAGAGAATGGGTTTGAGTGTGTCAGTGTGGCTTTGTGGGAGTGTGTGAGGCTGTGTGTGTTTGTGTGTGAGAGACTGTGTACAGTATGCCAGTGGATGAGTGTGTGTGTGGCAGTGTGTTTGTGAGATTGTATGTGTGAGATTGAAATTGTGTGTCAGTGTGTGTGTGAGATTGTGTTTGTATCAGTGTGTGTGTGAAATTGAAATTGTGTGGCAGTGTGTGTGTGAGATTGTGTGTGTGTGAGATTGAAATTGTGTGGCTGTGTGTGTGTGTGAGATGGTGTGTGTGAGATTGAAATTGTCTGGCTGTGTGTGTGTGAGATTGAAATTGTGTGGCTGTGTGTGTGTGTGAGATGGTGTGTGTGAGATTGAAATTGTCTGGCAGTGTGTGTTGAGATTGAAATTGTGTGAGATTGTGTGTGTGTGTGAGATTGAAATTGTGTGGCAGTGTGTGTGTGAGATGGTGTGTGTATCAGTGTGTTTGTGAGATTGTGTGTGTGAGATTGAAATTGTCTGGCAGTGTGTGTGTGAGATTGTGTGTGGCAGGGTGTGCGTGTGTGTGTGGGCAGTGACTCACAGAGTTCTGGGAACAGGCAGTGCTGTTTCACAGGAAGGGTGAGACCCTGACCTGGTCTCTTCCACAGCTCAGGAATTTTTTGAAGTTTTTTCTGTCTGCCTGTAGTATTCCTGTAGTTCCTGGAAGGAGTCCTCCTCTGCACTTAAAGGGATACAGACTCCTGCTTTCCTCTCCTCTCCCTGACAAAGGGAGTCTGAGTTTTCTGTGGAGGTTCTCCAGATACAGGCAGCAGGTCTCTCTGTGGTGATCCTGCGTGTACACTGGGCTCACAGACACATCTGTATCCTGCATAGAGACATCAGGGTAAGAGCACAGTGCAGTGCAGTAAATCACAGTGAGATCAGGGTTAGAGCACAGTGCAGTGCAGTAAATCACAGTGAAATCAGGGTAAAAGCACAGTACTGTGCAGTAAATCACAGTGAGATCAGGGTAAAACACAGAGGGGTGTGGTACAGTAGCGTAGATACCATACAGGGTTGAAGTCACGGAAGAGCCCAGTCAGACCAAGGTTTAAGGCAAGCTTGTTGAAACAGTGCAAGATGACCATTGAAAGTTACCAAAGGGCTGTGATTAATTAAAAGCCAAAATCTAATGCTTGTACTGACATTTAAAGAAAAAAGGGTATTTTTCTGCAGAACAGAAACCCCTTTCGCATGACTGGAGATCTACACAGTGTTGTTTCACAGCTTGCAGACCGCAGTTTGTGTGACACTTGTGGCTCACCACCTCCCCCTACAGTGCAGGAATGGTATAGCCCGCACTTTGGAAACGTAGTGCATGCACCCCCCTGTCCTAACGCAGTGGAACTTTCCTTTGACCCCACAGAGACCTGCCGCCCCCAGCACACCCCAGCGCTCGCTCTTCTCTGTCAGGCTGAGTGTCTGGCCAGAGCATCGGGAGGTCATGTCCCCAGCTCTGTCACACGCGGTTCTGCTTTGTTAGTGCCGTCTCTTATTTGTGCTCTGTGTTGTCACAATAGATTTGTCTGTTTCAGTGGTGCTTTTGTCATAAAACAGGACTGTAGCACGACTGGGTGTTACAGTACCAGCCGTAGGTGCACAGACTGTTGCAGGAGAAGGTGACAATAAAGTTTTTTCTGTAGCAAAGCGCAGGTTTAGCAGGAAAGGAATCTTCTCAGACACACAGATGCACGTCTGCGCGCACACACACACACAGACTGACCCGCGTCCGCACAGACGCACAGTGATCAGCGCCGCTGTCTTTACGAGAAGTTGCACCAGTCTGCCAGCGTCCCACACACGTCACACAAACACACACAAGCCCCACCCCAGAGCAGTTAACAGGAAGCCCACTTCCAGGCACAGCGCTGGGAAACGGCACACCGAGCCAGAAACAAGCCTAGATACTCTCTCTCAGTGCAGTGTTAATGTACTGGAGTGTCCAGTCAGTGTGTCTGTATTAACCCCTCTCTCTCTCAGTGCAGTGTTAATGTACTGGAGTGTCCAGTCAGTGTGTCTGTATTAACCCCTTTCTCTCTCAGTGCAGTGTTAATGTACTGGAGTGTCCAGGCAGTGTGTCTGTATTAACCCCTGTCTCTCTCAGTGCAGTGTTAATGTACTGGAGTGTCCAGTCAGTGTGTCTGTATGAACCCCTCTCTCTCTCAGTGCAGTGTTCATGTACTGGAGTGTCCAGGCAGTGTGTCTGTATTAACCCCTCTCTCTCTCAGTGCAGTGTTAATGTACTGGAGTGTCCAGTCAGTGTGTCTGTATTAACCCCTCTCTCTCTCAGTGCAGTGTTAATGTACTGGAGTGTCCAGTGTGTCTGTATTGACCCCTCTCTCTCTCTCCTAGACTCCTCTGCACTTGGCTGTGATCACTCATCAGCCTGAGCTGGTGGGGGTGCTGCTGCGAGGTGGAGCAGACCCCTGTGTGCTGGATCGACACGGTCAGACCTCTGCCCACCTGTGCTGTGAGCACGGACAGACGGACTGCCTGCGCCGGGTGCTGACAGACTCCCCCCATACACCAGACCTGGAGGCCAGGAATTATGAGGGTAAAACCCTTCAGCTTACACTGAATGAGTCCGACTCCCACTTCATAGCAGCCTGATCCACTGCAGGACCTGGACTACCGGACCGGCTGTCCTCCTGGTGTAACAGGACTGGACCTGAACCACCAGACTGGCTGTCCTCCGTGTGTAACTAGACTGGACCTGGACCACCAGACTGGCTGTCCTCCGTGTGTAACTAGACTGGACCTGGACCACCAGACTGGCTGTCCTCCGTGTGTAACTAGACTGGACCTGGACCACCAGACTGGCTGTCCTCCGTGTGTAACTAGACTGGACCTGGACCACCAGACTGGCTGTCCTCCGTGTGTAACTAGACTGGACCTGGACCACCAGACTGGCTGTCCTCCTGTAACTAGACTGGACCTGGACCACCAGACTGGCTGTCCTCCTGGTGTAACAAGACTAGCCCTTAGCCTCTGGGCTGTGCTTGGACAGTGGTGTGGTCACAGGCCCCATCAGCCAGCAGTTTCCCCTGCAGCTGTTCAGAGTCCCAATGGAGACATGAGCTCCGAGATTTCAGACCACTTTGTACCTCACACTGCATTCATCAGTCAGCCAGTGCATTGGTCAGTCAATGCATCAGTCGGGCTGTGTGTCACTCAGGGTATTAGTTGGTCAATGCATCAGTTGGTTAACCAGGACATAGGACAGTTTGTGCATCAGTCAGACAATACATGAGCCAGTGCTTTGGTCAGGAAGTACATCGATTGGTCAGTGTGTCGGTCACTCGGTATGGCTGTGTTAACCTCCGTCTCCCTCTCTCTCCAGGTCTGACTCCCCTGCACTTGGCAGTGCAGTCTGGGAGCTGCGAGCTGGTCAAACTATTGCTGGACAGTGGAGCTGACATTGATGCTGTGGTCAGTCTTTCCTTTTCTCTGTCAGCAAGGCCATCGGTTTGTCAGTCTGTCTGTGTGTCAGTATTGACCTCCCTCTCTTCTCCTCACAGGATATTAAAAGTGGACGTAGCCCTCTTATTCATGCAGTGGAGAATAATAACATGGAGATGGTGAATTTTCTGATAAAGGTAAGAGTGGAGCCCCTCTCTCTCTCAGTGCAGTGTTCATGTACTGGAGTGTCCAGTCAGTGTGTCTGTATTAACCCCTCTCTCTCTCAGTGCAGTGTTGATGTACTGGAGTGTCCAGTCAGTGTGTCTGTATTAACCCCTCTCTCTCTCAGTGCAGTGTTAATGTACTGGAGTGTCCAGTCAGTGTGTCTGTATTAACCCCTCTCTCTCTCAGTGCAGTGTTAATGTACTGGAGTGTCCAGTCAGTGTGTCTGTATTAACCCCTCTCTCTCAGTGCAGTGTTAATGTACTGGAGTGTCCAGTCAGTGTGTCTGTATTAACCCCTCTCTCTCTCAGTGCAGTGTTAATGTACTGGAGTGTCCAGTCAGTGTGTCTGTATTAACCCCTCTCTCTCTCAGTGCAGTGTTAATGTACTGGAGTGTCCAGTCAGGGTGTATTGACCCCTCTCTCTGTCCCTCAGTGTGGTGCCAGTGTCAATGCCCAGTCCTACTCGGGGAACAGTGCTCTGCACAGTGCCTGTGGCCGGGGCCTGGTGGAGGCTGTGCGTCTGCTGCTCAGGAACGGCGCGGACAGCAGCCTGAAGAACTACCACAACGACACGGCGCTGATGGTGGCCAAGAACAAGAGGGTGTGTCCAGCGCCGCCTGTCTCTCCTCTCGTCACCCTCTTCAGAGGACTGACTGACTCCGGAATCTGAGACTCACCTTGCTCTCTCCTCTATCTCTCTGCTCTCACAGGTCACTGATGTCTTGAGGGGGAAAGGAGGGCGCCACCTGAACCCCAAACCCCTGGAGCCCCCCCCAGATGCCCCATCCCCTCACAGCCTGTCTCCCTCCCCGCACCAGCACAGCGCTGATGGTAAGATCTCAGCTGAGCGTGTGAAATACTGACGTCCCACAAGACGTCCTGTAGCTTTCCCAATCGGCAGCTCTCCTTCTCTCTCAGGAACGCCGGCCCAGTCTCCCGGCCACGCCCCTCTCCGATCCCCATTGGCTGCTGGTCACCACGTGGCCCCACCTCCTGCCCCCAGTCCGTCCCACCAGACCGCTGTGGCTCCTCCCACACGTTCTCCAATCAGCCAGTCAGCCGAGGCGGAGAGGAGGTCGTCTCCCGTGGAAACGCAGGAACACGCCCAGCAGGAGCACAAGAGGTTGAAAGAGGACGTGCCAGGAAACAGGATGATGACAATTCCCCGGGTGCAGTTTCAGTTCTTTCCACTAGGGGGTGGTGGTTACCCCTCGCCACTCCAGGATGCAGTTGCTCTTCCGGGGGGCGGGCCCGTGCCCCTCCACGCCCCATTCCCCCCCGCAGCTGTCGAGTTTCCCAAAGGCTATTACATCGAGCCCCAGTACACCTCCTTCCTGCCCCTGCCCCCATCGCTTGCACCCCTGCCCCTCGTCCCTGCCCCGCTCAGCCACGGCCTCTCTCCTCACCCTCCGGTCAGCCTGCCCCGCCCCTCCAGCCGGGGCAGCGACAGCCAATCGGACGCGTCCTCCATGAGCATGAGCAGCGAGGGCAAAGGTGAGAGCTGACAGCGGGACTGGAGGGCGGAGAGTGAGCTCACGGCCATGTCACCCACAGGCCTGCAGAGCGCTGGCTTCCCACAGACAGGACTCCACACCCCGGAGCAAGTGAGCTCCCCGAGACTGCAGACGAGTAACTGTGACCCTCTGACCCTCTGACACTGACTCCTGGAGCAAGTGAGCTCCCTGAGACTGCAGACAAGTAACTGTGACCCTCTGACCCACTGACACTGACTCCTGGAGCAAGTGAGCTCCCTGAGACTGCAGACAAGTAACTGTGACCCTCTGACCCTCTGACACTGACTCCTGGAGCAAGTGAGCTCCCTGAGACTGCAGACAAGTAACTGTGACCCTCTGACCCACTGACACTGACTCCTGGAGCAAGTGAGCTCCCTGAGACTGCAGACAAGTAACTGTGACCCTCTGACCCACTGACACTGACTCCTGGAGCAAGTGAGCTCCCTGAGACTGCAGACAAGTAACTGTGACCCTCTGACACTGGCACACCGACTGACACTCTGACACACTGACTGACACTGACGCACTGACACAGTCACAGACAGGACTCCACCCACCCTGGAGCAAGTGAGCACCCCGAGACTGCAGACGAGTAACTGATCCTCCGACACTGACACTCTGACACTGTGACACACTGACTGACACTCTTACACACTGACTGACACTCTGACTGACACTGACGCACTGACACAGTCACAGACAGGACTCCACCCACCCTGGAGCAAGTGAGCACCCCGAGACTGCAGACGAGTAACTGATCCTCCGACACTGACACTCTGACACTGTGACACACTGACTGACACTCTTACACACTGACTGACACTCTGACTGACACTGACGCACTGACTGACACTCTGATACTCTGACACTGTGACACTCTGACTGACTGATAGGTGCAGTCTCCGACTGATGGACATACAGATACACATGCAAATCGACTGATGTTTTGACTGATAGTTACAATTATTTATTTTTTTAATATTACGTTTGATGAACAGTGGACCGACTTTGTTCTTTTATGTGTATTTTAAAGTGGATATCTGGTTCTAATTGCGAAGCAGTCTGATTCCATCTGATCTGTAACACCTGGAGTGGATCAGCCCGCTGTGCACTGGGAGTGGCTGATCACTCTGTAACACCTGGAGTGGATCAGCCTGCTGTGATTTCAGCAGAACTGATTTCCAATGCTTGTTTTTTTTACTTATAATATTTCTGAATCTGTGTTTTTCAAAAGGAGATGAAATAACTGTATATTTTAGATGAATAAAAAACATATTTTTGTAAAGATAACTCCAGATGCCCTTGTCCTTATTTGGTGATGTTTCAGTCTCTCCCTCTCCCCTCTCTACTCACTCCCTCCTTCTCGGTCTGTCTCCAGTGTCTATGTCCAGGCTGTGGTCACAGCCTGTCCTCTCTGGGCAGCCAGGTCTGCCTGTGTCAAGACAGGAGGCACTATCTTTCAACAAGAGTGGTGGGGGTGTGGAACAAGCTGCACAGCTATGTTGTTGTAGCTGGGACCCTGGTTTCTCTCAAGGCACATCTGGATGGAATCCTGGGATCAATTAACTACAACTAACAACCAAACCGGATGGAAGGGCTGAACGGCTCCCCTCGTTTGTCACTGTCTGATGTTCTGGTGTCAAGTGCGTGACTGGCGCCACCTGGTGTCCTGGATGCGCAACTGCACCTCCATTTATCCTGAGATGGTGTTCAAATATCCAGCAAAACGCTTGTACTGTAAATGTTGTGTTAACAGGGGGCAGGGTGGCGCTGTGGTCAGCATCTGTGTCTCGCAGGGCTGGGGGGCTGGGTTCAGCGCCTGGAGTGCTGTCTGTGTTCGTGTGGGTTTCCTCTCACAGTCCAAACGCATGCTGGTAGGGTTCATTGGTCTCTGGGAAAATTGGCCCCGGTGTGTGTGTGTGTCCTGTGATGGACTGGCCTTGGTGTGAGTGTGTGTGTCCTGTGATGCACTGGCCCTGGTGTGAGTGTGTGTGTGTCCTGTGATGCACTGGCCCTGGTGTGAGTGTGTGTGTGTCCTGTGATGCACTGGCCCTTGTGTGAGTGTGTGTGTGTCCTGTGATGGACTGGCACTGGTGTGAGTGTGTGTGTGTCCTGTGATGGACTGGCCCTGGTGTGAGTGTGTGTGTGTCCTGTGATGCACTGGCCCTGGTGTGAGTGTGTGTCCTGTGATCCACTGGCCCTGGTGTGAGTGTGTGTGTCCTGTGATGGACTGGCCCTGGTGTGAGTTTGTGTGGCTGTACCCTGCCTTGCTCCCAATGCTTGCTGGGATAGACCCCTGCTCCCCTGCGCCCCTGAACTGGATGAAGCTGTCAGAAATTGGACCCATGGGTGATGTTTAAACAGTAATGCCGAAAAAATGAACTTTGGTTCACATGACGCCATTAAAGCAAAAAGTTAGAAATTGCTACATAAAGCCACACAGTACACAGTACAGCTGCACTCAGGAGACTCAGTGCTGGGTGCTGGGAGACTTGTCTCTGCTTTGGTAGAGCTTGGTGCAATTCCTCAGGCATTTCTGACAGCGCATTTACAGCTTCATGCCCTGAGAGTCCCTCTAAAGAAGAAACAGAGGGAATCATTAAGTCCCTCTCCTCTCTCAGCCCCGCGCTGGGGTCACACCTGTCCCTGCTGGCGCTATATACCCTCAAGGATTGAGTATAGGGTCGTGTTTGCCCTGCGTGGCGACACTCTGTCAGAGGCAGGGGTACCCCGTCACTCTACCCACCCCCCCCCGTCAAAGTGAGTTTTTTCGGTGTCACTGTTAAAAAACACCGCCGCCCTCCGGCCATGGAGAGCGGCGGCCTCACGAATCGGGAGCTGGACTACAACTCCCGTGATGCCCCTACCCCCCACCCCCCCGGACGCAGCGGCTTGTGTGACGTCACCGCGTCGCCGGGGCCGAAGGAGAGGGAGAGGGAGATGGGCGGCCATGTTGGATCGGCGATATTGTCACAATAGAAGCGGAGTGCGCTTAGCTGGAGTGTGAAGGCGATTAAATTATTGAGAAAATAAAATATAAAACAGAAAAACAGAGAGAGAATAATACCCGAGCACAGTTCTTGAGTTTTTTGAAGTGGGAGTTTTCATTTAATTCCAGGAACGTTAAGAAAGGTACGAGTTTCTTGTGTCTTTGGAAAGTTCGCACCAGTAAAGTAAAACAAACCTCTTTCTTGCTTCTCTGCGGGAGGCGGGTCGGCCGCCGCTGTGGCCGCGGTGCCTTCGGAAACAGCGGGGAGAAGGCGCGGGAGGTGGTGTGTGGGAGTCGTGTCTCCCGGGGAAGAGCCACGGAGCGGCCTGGCGGCTCTGGGCTGCGGGACAGGCTCCCTGCGGGCGGGAGAGCGACTGCGTGTGTCGCTGTGGGCAGGGGCGCTACGGGCGTGTGTGTGTGTCACTGTGTGTGTGTGTGGAGGGGTCCGTGTGTGTCTGTGTGTCACTGGGTGTGTGTGTGTGGGGGTCCGTGTGTGTCACTCTGTGTGTGTGTGCGCGTCCGTGTGTGTCACTCTGCGTGTGTCTGTGGGTCCGTGTGGGTCCGTGTGTGTCTGTGGGTCCGTGGGTCCGTGTGTGTCACTCTGTGTGTGTGTGTGTGTGGGGGGTTCCGGGTCAGTCAGTGTGTCACTGTGTGTGTGTGGGTCAGTCAGTGTGTCGCTGTGTGTATGTGTGGGTCAGTCAGTGTGTCACTGTGTGTGTGTGTGGGTCAGTCAGTGTGTCACTGTGTGTGTGTGGGTCAGTCAGTGTGTCACTGTGTGTGTGTGTGGGTCAGTCAGTGTGTCACTGTGTGTGTGTGTGGGTCAGTCAGTGTGTCGATGTGTGTATGTGTGGGTCAGTCAGTGTGTCACTGTGTGTATGTGTGGGTCAGTCAGTGTGTCACTGTGTGTATGTGTGGGTCAGTCAGTGTGTCACTGTGTGTATGTGTGGGTCAGTCAGTGTGTCACTGTGTGTGTGTGTGGGTCAGTCAGTGTGTCACTGTGTGTGTGGGTCAGTCAGTGTGTCACTGTGTGTGTGTGTGGGTCAGTCAGTGTGTCACTGTGTGTGTGTGTGGGTCAGTCAGTGTGTCACTGTGTGTGTGTGTGGGTCAGTCAGTGTGTCACTGTGTGTATGTGTGGGTCAGTCAGTGTGTCACTGTGTGTGTGGGTCAGTCAGTGTGTCACTGTGTGTGTGTGTGGGTCAGTCAGTGTGTCACTGTGTGTATGTGTGGGTCAGTCAGTGTGTCACTGTGTGTGTGTGGGTCAGTCAGTTTGTCGCTGTGTGTGTGTAGGACCAGTGCTGACCTCTCTGCCTCTGTCCTGGTGCTGGACAGCCAGTGTGGGCCGTGGCCCTGTCGCAGTGACCTCCTGACCTCTCTCTGTCTCTCCCAGGGGGTGGGGGCGCCCCAGCCCTGTCACAGCGGGCACTGCGCTTGAGCCCGGAGCCGCAGGGATCCCACGTTTCCTCGTCCTGCACCGGCAGCCGGACCAGAGCCCTGGACGCCAGCGACCGACGATGAGCCCTCTCCCGCCAAGCTTCCCAGAATCCCCCGCAGGCTCCGCGAGCAGAGAGCGCACCCCAGCCCGCTCCTGAACCCCGACTCCTGGATAACTTCCCGGCAGGGATCGGAGTTGAAAGGGAAGGGATAGAGAGTCCTGGCCTTCCTGCTGTGTCCTCGGCTTCAGGGACAGACTCCCAGGGGTCCAGCTCCTCCTGTACAAACAGACAGAAATACGATTATATTTTTTTACAGATATATATTGAAAGAATACTTTTTTAATTCGAGAGCACTTATATAGAGAGTTCATCTTTGGAGCTTTTTTCCCCGTCTTTCAAACTCAACTTTATTAATCCACGTTTTGGAGCGGCTGGGGCACAGCATTGCCATGGCAACTGCCAGAACAGAGAACCCTGTCTCTGTGGTCGTGGGGCTGGGCAAGCAGAACGGGCAGCTCAGAGGGCAGCCCAAGCCGGCTGCCCCTCAGTCAGGTCCCCCGGGGAAGGCGCCCAGCGCCCTTCACAAGCATGGAGGAGCCCTGCAGGGCCAGAGCAGCGCTGGGATCAGGTGAGAGCTGGGTGTGTCTCTCCAGGCGTGTCTCGCACCCCCGCTGCTGGTGCGAGTCTGACTGGAACTGTTGCTCTGTCTGCAGGTTCGGAGACGACTGGAAGAAGAGTCTCCACGTGCCTCCTAAAGACACCCGAGTCAAGACATCGGTGAGACCTGCTGTCTCTCTCTCTCTCACACACACAGAGCTTCACACCGACTGTCTCTCTCTCACACACACAGCACTTCTCCTCCTCACTCCCTGTCTCTCTTCCTGGCTCTGTCAGGATGTCACAGCAACGAAGGGGAATGAGTTTGAGGATTACTGTCTGAAGAGGGAGTTGCTGATGGGAATATTTGAGATGGGCTGGGAGAAGCCATCACCCATCCAGGTACTGTATTAACCCCTCTCTCTCAGTGCAGTGTTAATGTACTGGAGTGTCCAGTCAGTGTGTCTGTATGAACCCCTCTCTCTCAGTGCAGTGTTAATGTACTGGAGTGTCCAGTCAGTGTGTCTGTATTAATCCCTCTCTCTCTCAGTGCAGTGTTCATGTGCTGGAGTGTCCAGTCAGTGTGTCTGTATTAACCCCTCTCTCTCTCAGTGCAGTGTTAATGTACTGGAGTGTCCAGTCAGTGTGTCTGTATTAATCCCTCTCTCTCTCAGTGCAGTGTTAATGTACTGGAGTGTCCAGTCAGTGTGTCTGTATTAACCCCTCTCTCTCTCAGTGCAGTGTTAATGTATTGGAGTGTCCAGTCAGTGTGTCTGTATTAACCCCTCTCTCTCTCTCAGTGCAGTGTTAATGTACTGGAGTGTCCAGTCAGTGTGTCTGTATTAACCCCTCTCTCTCTCAGTGCAGTGTTAATGTACTGGAGTGTCCAGTCAGTGTGTCTTTATTAACCCCTCTCTCTCTCAGTGCAGTGTTCATGTACTGGAGTGTCCAGTCAGTGTGTCTGTATTAACCCCTCTCTCTCTCAGTGCAGTGTTCATGTACTGGAGTGTCCAGTCAGTGTGTCTGTATTAACCCCTCTCTCTCTCAGTGCAGTGTTCATGTACTGGAGTGTCCAGTCAGTGTGTCTGTATTAACCCCTCTCTCTCTCAGTGCAGTGCTAATGTACTGGAGTGTCCAGTAAGTGTGTCTTTATTAACCCCTCTCTCTCTCAGGAGGAGAGCATACCGATCGCTCTCTCGGGTCGGGACATCCTGGCACGTGCCAAGAATGGGACAGGGAAGAGTGGGGCGTACCTCATCCCCTTGCTGGAGAGGCTTGACCTAAAGAAGGACCACATTCAGGGTGAGATGCTGTTTATCTGTCTGACAGATATCTGTTGACCTTGAATTTAATTTTCAATTCAAGATGCTTTATTGGCATGACCGATGAGTACAATCAGTGTTGCCAAAGCAAATAAAAATAAAATTAACATGAAACAAAAAAACAAATCTACAGACATTTACAACAAAGACATATCATACACGATTTACATATACTGTAAACATCTGGAGCGTTACTGGGAGACAGCCTCACTGGTCCTCAGGCTGGGACAGGAGATCACACACTGGGCTGCCAGTTCAACTGAGTTCCCTCCTCCCTCTCCCAGTAGGATTGGGAGCTGTTGTGATTCTGGCAGGTGTGGGAATTCTGGGATCAGATGTGTAAATTTGGGGAAGAATGTTTCTCTAATCCTAGAGAATCTGTGCAGTAGGAAGCGCACCTCAGTCTCTGATTCTCCCCGCTGGCAGTGGGACCACAGCCTGTCCTCTCTGGGCAGCCAGGTCTGCCTGTGTCCAGTGTCTATGGCCAGCCTGTGGTCACTGAGCCTGTCCTCTCTGGACAGTCAGGTCTGCCTGTGTCCAGGCTGTGGTCACTGAGCCTGTACTTTGTCAGGGTCTGTTTCTCTTTGCTGTTATTTAGCTTGGTTAGATATTCGGCTGGTGTGTGCTGTCTGTTAAGGGTTCTGTAGCATTCCAGTTTCTCTTGTGTTTGTGTCTGTCCCTCTCTCTCTGTGTGTCAGTGGTGACCCCTGTCTGTCCCTCTCTCTCTGTGTGTCAGTGGTGACCCCTGTCTGTCCCTCTCTGTGTGTCAGTGGTGACCCCTGTCTCTCCCCCTCTCTAACCCAGCTATGGTGATGGTGCCCACTCGGGAGCTGGCCTTGCAGGTCAGTCAGATCTGTATCCAGGTCAGCAAGCGCCTCGGGGGGGTCAAGGTCATGGCGACGACAGGGGGCACCAACCTGCGCGATGACATCATGCGCCTGGACGAAACCGGTGAGTGAGGGCGCGTGCGCTGTGGACAGGCCCCGCGGCGCGGCGTGGCGCGGTGCTGACGGGCTCTGTCCTCTCTGTCCTCTCTGTCCCCATCGCAGTGCACGTGGTCATCGCCACGCCCGGCCGCATACTGGACCTCATCAGGAAGGGCGTGGCCAAGGTGCAGCACGTTCAGATGATGGTGATGGACGAGGTGAGAGACTTCTCTGGCCTCGGTCTCTCCTTGACTCTCTCTCTCCTCTCCCTCCCTCTGTCTCTGCCCTGTGTGCCGGACTGACCGGGCTCTGTCTCTGCCCTGTGTGCCGGACTGACCGGGCTCTGTCTCTGCCCTGTGTGCCGGACTGACCGGGCTCTGTCTCTGCCCTGTGTGCCGGACTGACCGGGCTCTGTCTCTGCCCTGTGTGCCGGACTGACCGGGCTCTGTCTCTGCCCTGTGTGCCGGACTGACCGCGCTCTGTCTCTGCCCTGTGTGCCGGACTGACCGGGCTCTGTCTCTGCCCTGTGTGCCGGACTGACCGGGCTCTGTCTCTGCCCTGTGTGCCGGACTGACCGCGCTCTGTCTCTGCAGGCTGACAAGCTGCTGTCTCAGGACTTCGTCTCGCTGATCGAGGACATCATCAGTTTCCTGCCCAGGAACAGACAGATCCTGCTGTTCTCCGCCACCTTCCCCATGAGTGTGCAGAAGTTCATGGTGAGGGAGTGACCGAGGAACTGGACCACAGTGACCACAGCCTGGACAGAGACACTGGAAACAGGCAGACCTGGGTGTCCAGTGAGGACGGGCTCAGTGACAGCGGCGTCCCCCTCGGCGTCTGTACTGACCCCTCACGCCCTCTCTCTCTCGTTGTCCCCCTGCAGACAAAACACCTCCAGAAGCCGTACGAGATCAACCTGATGGAGGAGCTGACCCTGAAGGGCATCACGCAGTACTACGCCTACGTGGCCGAGAGGCAGAAGGTCCACTGCCTGAACACGCTGTTCTCCAGGGTGAGCCCGCAGCGGAGCTGGGCCGTGTCCGGTCCCGACAGCCTGGACTGGACCTTAAACTGTAGCACAGCATGACCCTGGGACAGGACCGACATTGTGGAACAGTATCAAAGACTGTTTCTCCCAGGGACACTGTCCTGCTGTGCCTCTGGGGGGGGTCAGTTGGCTCTGTGTTGCTGAAACGTCGTCCTCTGTCTGTCCTTGATTCCAGCTGCAGATTAACCAGTCCATCATCTTCTGTAACTCCACCCAGCGTGTGGAGCTGCTGGCCAAGAAGATCTCTCAGCTGGGCTACTCCTGTTTCTACATCCACGCCAAGATGATGCAGGTCGGTGTGGACACACCAGCTGACCGTCTGGACACTCCAGTACATTGACACTGCACTGAGAGAGAGAGGGGTTAATACAGACACACTGACTGGACACTCCAGTACATGAACACTGCACTGAGAGAGAGGGGTTCATACAGACACACTGACTGGACACTCCAGTACATTAACACTGCACTGAGAGAGAGGGGTTAATACAGACACACTGACTGGACACTCCAGTACATTAACACTGCACTGAGAGAGGGAGGGGTTAATACAGACACACTGACTGGACACTCCAGTACATGAACACTGCACTGAGAGAGAGAGGGGTTCATACAGACACACTGTTCTTGTCTCCTTGAGAAGCTCTTGTGTGATGTTGTCCCTGTGTCTCCGAGCTCAGCCGTGTCTGTCTCCTGTTTCCTCAGGAGTACCGCAATCGCGTGTTTCACGACTTCAGGAACGGGCTGTGCAGGAACCTGGTGTCGACAGGTCAGTCCTCCCTGGGGGTCCGGGGGGCAGTGGCTCCGTCCCGGAGAGAATCATGTCCAGCTTTATGCCCTCAGTGCTCCTTTCTAGACCCTGACTGTCTGTCTCCCTGTGCCCAGACCTGTTCACTCGGGGGATCGACATCCAGGCCGTCAACGTCGTCATCAACTTCGACTTCCCCAAGAGCGCAGAGACCTACCTGCACCGCATTGGGAGATCAGGTGAGAGAGTGTCTCTCTCTCTCTTCCCCCCCCCCTCACCTGTCTCTCCCCCTCACCTGTCTCTCTCTCTCTCTCTCCCCCCCCTCACCTGTCTCTCTCTCTCTCTCTCTCTCCTCCTCTGTCTCTCCCCCTCACCTGTCTCTCTCTCCCTCTGTCCCCCCCTCACCTGTCTCTCCCCCTCACCTGTCTCTCTCTCTCTCTCCCCCCTCCTCCGTCTCTCCCCCTCACCTGTCTCTCTCTCTCTCCCCTCTGTCCCGCCCTCACCTGTCTCTCTCCCCCCTGTCTCTCTCTCCCTCTGTCCCACCCTCACCTGTCTCTCTCTCCCTCTGTCCCACCCTCACCTGTCTCTCTCTCTCCCTCTGCTCCCCCCTCACCTGTCTCTCTCTCTCCTTCTGCCCCCCCCTCATCTGTCTCTCTCTCCCCCTCTGTCCCGCCCTCACCTGTCTCTCTCTCTCTCTCCCCCCTGTCTCTCTCTCTCCCTCTGCCCGCCCCTCACCTGTCTCTCTCTCCCTCTGCCCCCCCCTCACCTGTCTCTCTCTCTCCCTCTGCCCCCCCCTCACCTGTCTCTCTCTCCCCCTCTGTCCCGCCCTCACCTGTCTCTCTCTCTCTCTCCCCCCTGTCTCTCTCTCTCCCCCTCTGTCCCGCCCTCACCTGTCTCTCTCTCTCCCCCCTGTCTCTCTCTCTCCCTCTGCCCGCCCCTCACCTGTCTCTCTCTCCCTCTGCCCGCCCCTCACCTGTCTCTCTCTCTCCCTCTGCCCCCCCCTCACCTGTCTCTCTCTCCCCCTCTGTCCCGCCCTCACCTGTCTCTCTCTCTCTCTCCCCCCTGTCTCTCTCTCTCCCCCTCTGTCCCGCCCTCACCTGTCTCTCTCCCCCTCACCTGTCTCTCTCTCTCTCTCCCCCCTCTGTCCCCCCCTCACCTGTCTCTCTCTCCCCCTCTGTCCCACCCTCACCTGTCTCTCTCTCCCCCTGTCCAGGGCGGTTTGGGCACCTGGGTCTGGCCATCAACCTCATCACCTCGGAGGACCGGTTCAGCCTGAAGGCCATCGAGGAGCAGCTGTGCACCGACATCAAGCCCATCCCCGCCTCCATCGACAAGAGTCTGTACGTGGCTGAGTACCACCGCCAGCCGAGCGCCACGGCCCAGGGGGACGGAGAGGGGCACCCCAGCCCCACCCCAGCACTAGAGGTGAGACAAGGGGCTGGGCAGAGCGGGGGGAGGGAGAGAGACAGGCAGGGAGAGAGACAGGAGGAGAGGGGGGGGGGGCAGAGAGAGAGAGACAGGCAGGGAGAGAGACAGGAGGAGAGGGGGGGGGGGCAGAGAGAGAGAGACAGGCAGGGAGAGAGACAGGAGTAGAGGGAGGGGCAGAGAGAGAGAGACAGGAGTAGAGAGAGAGGGGGGCAGGGAGAGAGAGGGGGGCAGAGAGAGAGACTGGAGTAGAGAGAGAGGGGGGCAGGGAGAGAGAGGGGAGTAGAGAGAGAGAGAGACTGGAGTAGAGAGAGAGAGAGACGGGAGTAGAGAGAGAGAGAGACGGGAGTAGAGAGAGAGAGAGAGACGGGAGTAGAGAGAGAGAGAGAGACGGGAGTAGAGAGAGAGAGAGAGACGGGAGTAGAGAGAGAGAGAGAGACGGGAGTAGAAAGAGAGAGAGACGGGAGTAGAGAGAGGGGGGGGCAGGGAGAGAGACAGGAGTAGAGAGAGAGAGGGGCAGGGAGAGAGACAGGAGTAGAGAGACAGGCAGAGGGGGCAGGCTGCGGTAGAGGCAGTAAATGCAGAGAGAGAGGAGGAGATCAGGGAGTTGAATGTCACTTATTCTTGTCTCTCTCGCAGGACTGAGGGGGAACTCCTGGCTTCTGTGAGAAACATACGACATTACTGCTTCTACACACAAACCCAGCCGTTTTCAGCTAGTTTTGTATTTATTTTGTATTTATTTGTGGGGATGTGTGCAGGTCCCACCAGTTGCTCAGATCTTGCCCCTCGGAGAGGACTATCCTATCTGGGCTCCACAGACCACACAGGTACTCCCTCCTCTAGACCGCCCACTGCCCCCAGAGACTGGACATCATTCCAAAGACCAGTCACTGCCCCGGTCAGCCCATTTACCTGGCCCTCAACTGACCCCGTTACCCCAGTAACCACCCATCAGCCAAACCATTTACCAATGGAGACCAGCTCTTCTGTGTCCACTGCGGTCCAGTCGTGGTCATCTTGAGTCCAGGACAGTAACTGGACAGGCGGGGAGCCCCGTGACCCCCTCGACCCGACAGGAATCTACATCGTGGGATTCTCCACTCGGCCCTGTGACCCCCCAGAGACCTGGACTCCCTGTGGAACTGCGGGGTTTGGCGTCTCTGGGTCACCAGGCCACCCCCTGGCTCTTTCCCAAAGGAGCGCGTTCTGTGTGCAGGTTGATTTCTTTGCCCCTCCCTGTTGGGCCCGGGACCCGGACCCGTGACGTCGCCCCGGGCAGCGAGAGCCCGGCGGACCACCCGGGACTGGGGTCTGTCTGCAGGGCAGGGAGAGGGTTCGTCTCTCCCTCCCTCTGCCCCTCGGTCTGTGTTTCCGTCTCCTTTCTCTGCCACTTGCTCAGCCCTTGCGCCTGTCTCTCGGCTCACCTCTCTCCTCTCTCTCGCCCTGTCCAGCTCTCTCCTTCTCCTTGTCCATCTCTCCTCTCTCTCTCTGTCTCCCTCTCTTAACCTCTCTCTCCTCTCTCTGTCCATCTCTCCTCTCTCTCTGTCTCTGTCCATCTCTCCTCTCTCTCTGTCTCCCTCTCTTAACCTCTCTCTCCTCTCTCTGTCCATCTTTCCTCTCTCTCTCTTTGTCCACCTCTCTCTCTGTCCATCTCTCCTCTCTCTCCTCTCTCTCTGTCCATCTTTCCTCTCTCTCTGTCTCTGTCCACCTCTCTCTCTGTCCATCTCTCCTCTCTCTCCTCTCTCTCTGTCCATCTTTCCTCTCTCTCTGTCTCTGTCCACCTCTCTCTCTGTCCATCTCTCCTCTCTCTCTGTATCTGTGTCTTGCTGGGTTGGGATGAGAGGGGGTGTCATGAAGTTCAGTATGGGCCTGGCCCCGGGTTCGAAGCACTCGTTGTTGTTGTTGTAACGCAGCTGCGGAGAGGAGCAGTGGTGAATTTCCGTGGCGTTCTCGATTTCTCCACAGAAGCAGGACAGACTTTCCGATTTCCTACTGGCAGCTGTTTTTTTTACAGAAGTTTATTTTGTTACGTGTAAATAATTGATGAACCAAAAAACAGAGGAGATTGTTTTTTTTCCGGTGGACGTGGGTGTGGGATGGCTGGGGACGTTCACCCCTTGTTTACAGTCTGTGCCGCCCTGGCTGTGGGCACCAGGGGGCGCAACAGCAGCTCGGCTCGCCCTGACCACTGCCTGTGTGTGCGGCCGCTGCCACTGCCCGGGGGGACCTGCGCCCCCAGATTTCACCTCGTTTCACCCCCAGGTGCCCGAACACCCCAGCTGACCGGGAGCCGGGGGCCTGTGGCTCCGTTCCAGCTGGGCCCGGTCCAGAAGGGTTTTTTGTTCCAACCGGAACAAGTCAATCAAACAGTTTTCTTAACGATTTTCTGAATTAAACGTAGAAAGGGCTTTTCTTAAGGTCGTTTACAGTTGTTGGCTCGAGACCTTCGCTTGATGAGGTGGCCTGCGGACCGTCTCGGAGCCTGAAGCAGTTCAGAAGCAGTTCAGCTGCTAGTGAAAGATTCGGACCAGCTGTGTAACTCCGCTCCCAGGTGGAACACAAACCAGGGCACACCTGGCCCCCCAGCAGTGGGGTTGGAGCGGCCTGTTCAGCTCCCACTGATATTTCTGGGGTGCTCACAGCGTGCAGAGTCGGGGTGAGACAGACTGTAGACGAGAACAGATCCCAGTGATGTATAGTGTACAGAGAATAGTTCTTGTTTTTTCCCTGTAGGATTTAAAATACAAAAAAAATGAAAAAATAAAATTGTAAATATTGTAAATAGCCAGTCTTGTGTCTGTGTTTTATTTCTTGCTTGGGAGAGCAGAGGGAAGAGTCCTTCAGCTCATCCGTTTGTAGACATTTGAGCCCAGGATCTCGTCCAACTGTTTCTTGACAGAAGCCAAAGTATCGGCTTCAACATCATGGCTGGGCAGCCTGTTCCACGCTCCCACCACTCTTTGTGTAAAGGACATTTCCTGTCCTGACTGGAGGATCTCATCCAGCTGTGTCGTGAGATAAAGCAGGGTGTCGGCTTCAACAGTTCGGCTGTTCCACACCCCCACCACCCTTCGTGTAAATAACCGCTTCCTGTCCTGACAGGAGGATCTCGGGCAACTGTTTCCTGAGGGAATCCATGGTATCAGTTTCAACAACATGGCTGAGCAGCTTGTTCCACACTCCCGCCACCTTCTGTGTAAGGGCACTGGGCGCAGGATCCCATGTGAATTTCACGATTGGCACAGGACTTGTGATGTAGGTGAAAATCTGAGTTTCCTCGTGATGGGTTTTTGACAGCAATGAGCTTCCAGATACGTCTTCCCAGCTCTTCCCGTGTTCAAGACAGCGGAGTTGCACCTGTGGTTACATCATTGCATTGTCCCGCGTTTTAATGGGACAAACCGCAGAACCACAGAATTTGAACTATTTGTCTTAGCCTCCTGGTAGCTAGAGGGCAGCAGAGAGACACCCTTGCGTTTCAAAATAAAATATAGCGGTTGGGAAAAATTTCGCCTGCTCACCCTAAACAGGCAGGCTGACCTTCAGCAAGCCTGCACTGCAACCAACCTCGTTTCTCCCCTCTGATATAAAGGATCCGCCCTTTCTTCTATAGCGCAGGCTTGACCTCCAATCGCGTTTGGGTCGTTTTCTACCTCATAGGGTTTGTCGATATCGGCCAATCAGACGGCATCTACGAGGTTCCCACGTACCAATCACGTTGCTCTGAGGGCGTGTTCTCAATACATGAGCCACGCCCATTCCGCCCCACGCTGGGTCAAACCTCTCACTAGTTCCAGGTTGCTGAATGATTGACAGAGACGCCGACCTATCAGAGCGCCGCTGGGGCAGCCAATACCCAATTAGGTCTGAGGACGAGCAGAGTAGGTAGGCCTTGGCCTGTCGTGGGTTAGGTTGTCCGTTCCCTTGTGCAGCCGGTATAGAAGAGCCGTCCTCGACTGGGTTGGACAACGTGAGTACCGCATGAGGTTTTGTATAAATGTATTATTTGCCAAAAAGAATGAATAAAGCCAGACATATTGAAAATACGCGGGGCGGTGCATTTTAATAAAATCCTGGCCTTTCTGTGTGTGTGTGCGCGCGCGCTTGCGGTGGCGATTTCCGCGCGGCGAGCAGGAGGCTGGGTCTGATCGGCAATCGATCGGTGGGCTCGGCGACGCAGGGTGTCGGTCCAGGTCTTTACCAGCGCCTCTGTCGGGGGACCTGTGAGCCCGGCGGCGGTTTGGACAGAGTTTGTCCGGAGCCGACGAGTCGCAGTGAGCTGCATCGAGGGGGTCGGACATGTCCAGCTGTGTGCGTCTGTCCGGCTCCGAGTCTCTCCCTCGCGCACCCGGCGCCCTCTTCTCCCGGACTGAGTAAAATCATTCAAGGCCGATTAAAACCCACTCGGCCTCAGTAACAGCCCCGACTCTGTTTCACCCTGGACCGCTTCTTCGCTTCTCGCCTGCCTGAGCTCCGGCCTGTAATCCCGCCGGTCCAGTTAACAGCCCGACCGGATCAAACCCGCCTCGGACCAGCGCGGCCCGGGTCAGGGGCGACTCCGGTGAGCTCACCGCGGGCGTCTGGCGTGAGAGTCCGGGGCTCGGGGCGCCTGGACTGGGGTCTGTCCACTGGTCAGTATCGTGAGAGAGAGGTGGACAGAGAGAGGGAGTACACTGGACTGGGATCTGTCCACTGGTCAGTGTCGTGAGAGAAAGGGAGTACACTGGACTGGGGTCTGTCCACTGGTCCGTGTCCTGAGAGAGAGGGAGTACACTGGACTGGGATCTATCCACTGGTCAGTGTCATGAGAGAGAGAGGGAGTACACTGGACTGGGGTCTGTCCACTGGTCAGTGTCATGAGAGAGGGAGTACACTGGACTGGGATCTATCCACTGGTCAGTGTCATGAGAGAGAGAGGGAGTACACTGGACTGGGGTCTGTCCACTGGTCAGTGTCATGAGAGAGGGAGTACACTGGACTGGGGTCTGTCCACTGGTCAGTATTGTGAGAGAGAGGTGGACAGAGAGAGAGACTGGACACTGGACCTCAGATGTGGCGCCTTGTCCCGGCTCACCTCAGCAATGTTCTGGGGCCGGGGGTGGGGGTGTGTGTGTGTGAGAGAGATGGGGGTGTGTGTGTGTGTGTGTGTGTGAGAGAGCTGGGGGGGGTGTGTGTGTGTGTGTGTGAGAGAGCTGGGGGGGGTGTGTGTGTGTGTGTGTGTGAGAGAGCTGGGGGGGTGTGTGTGTGTGTGTGTGAGAGAGCTGGGGGGGGTGTGTGTGTGTGTGTGTGAGAGAGCTGGGGGGTGTGTGGGTGTGTGAGAGAGCTGGGGGGTGTGAGAGAGAGCTGGGGGGTGTGTGTGTGAGAGAGAGCTGGGGGGTGTGTGTGTGTGTGAGAGAGCTGGGGGATGTGGTGGTGGTGTGTGTGTGTGTGAGCGAGCAGCCGTGCTCCTGGTTTCCACACAGACCAGTGCTGCTCCTAATCCCAGCAGCGGGTTCGGCCTCTGTGGACGGGGAGTCCAGGTCGTGCTGCGCTGATGCTGACCTCTCCCTGCCCCTCCTCTGTGTCCCAGCTCCGCTGCGCCCAGTCTTCCCACAGTCCTGCCCGCACGCCTCTCTGCCCCGCGCACCCCCACGATGGGCAACGTCTTCGCCGCCGGGGCCCCCTCCGCGCCCCCTCCCCCCGCCAGCAGCACCCCCGCCGGGCCGGGCCTGATGTCGGTGCCCCCGGGCTTCACCATGCCACCCATGTCCTCGCTGGGCCCCGCCGCCACCGCCGACCAGCAGGGCGGCGACAGAGAGGGAGCCCTCTCCAACCCGGGCACCTTCGAGGAGTGCCATCGCAAGTGCAAAGGTGGGGGTGTCTTTTTCCTGGGGCGGCGGGGGTTGTGAAACTGGGGGTTGGTGAGAAAAATGGGGTATGAATTTGGTGGTGTCCTTGGGCTTCTCTGGGGGTCGGGGGGGGTCGCTGGGCGAGGGTGTTGACTGCTGTGCAGTTTGGGGGCGTCACTGAGGAGGTATGAACGTGGGGGTCACTGCTGCGTGTTGTGGGGCTGAGGAATTAAGGAATTTATGATTTTGGGGTCACTGGCTGGGTCGGGGGGCACCAGGAAGGGTAACTTGAGGTTCTTGATGTTGCTCAATCACTCTGTCCTGTCCCCCCTGTCCCCCCGTCCCCCCTGCTCTCCTGTCCCTAGAGATCTTCCCAGTGCAGATGGAAGGAGTGAAGCTGATAGTCAATAAAGGACTGAGCAATCACTTCCAGGTCAGTGAAGGTCAACACACTTCTTTTCATAGAGCCCTGTGTACCGTGTGTACTAACTCCCAGTGTAACTGGACTGGGACTGTAGCTCCTAGTGTAACAGACTGGTCTACTGGACTGGGACTGTAGCTCCTAGTGTAACAGACTGGTCTACTGGACTGGACTGTAGCTCCTAGTGTAACAGGACTGTTCTACTGGACTGGGACTGTAGCTCCTAATGTAACTGGATTGTTCTACTATACTGGTCATTTTGCAGGTGAACCACACAGTAGCTCTGAGCACGATGGGAGATTCCAGTTACCGGTTCGGTGCCACTTACGTCGGAACCAAGCAGACCGGACCTGCTGAGGTACTGAGCGGGCAGTTTGGGTGAAACGTGTGACCTGCTCCAGGCGAGCTCGCACCCTGACCGCTGTCCCCTGTCTCCCAGGCCTTCCCTGTGATGGTGGGCGACATGGACAACAGCGGCAGCCTGAACGCACAGGTCATCCACCAGCTGACCAGCAGAGTCCGGTCCAAACTGGCCTTCCAGGTGTGCGCCCGTTCGGGGGAAATTTAAGGGGTACTGGCTGTGTTGAGCTGTATCACGTGTGTGTTTGGTGTTGAAGGGGTTGGGCTGTGTTGAGCTGTATCACGTGTGTGTTTGGTGTTGAAGGGGTTGGGCTGTGTTGAGCTGTATCACGTGTGTGTTTGGTGTTGAAGGGGTTGGGCTGTGTTGAGCTGTATCACGTGTGTGTTTGGTGTTGAAGGGGTTGGGCTGTGTTGAGCTGTATCACGTGTGTGTTTGGTGTTGAAGGGGTTGGGCTGTGTTGAGCTGTATCACGTGTGTGTTTGGTGTTGAAGGGGTTGGGCTGTGTTGAGCTGTATCACGTGTGTGTTTGGTGTTGAAGGGGTTGGGCTGTGTTGAGCTGTATCACGTGTGTGTTTGGTGTTGAAGGGGTTGGGCTGTGTTGAGCTGTATCACTTGTGTGTTTGGTGTTGAAGTGGTACCAGTTGTGTTGCAGTGTATCAGTTGTGTGTCTGGTGTTGTGCTGCAGACCCAGCAGTCGAAGTTTGTGAACTGGCAGGCAGACGCGGAGTATAGGGGTGACGACTTCACTGCTGCGGTCACTCTGGGGAACCCTGACATCATCATGGGCTCAGGTGACTCCTGTCCGTGCCTGACTGTCTGTCTCTCTCACCCTGTCTGTCTGTGTGTCAGCCTGTCTCTCTCTCCCTGCCTGCCTGCCTGTCTGTCTGTCTGTGTGTCACCCTGTCTATGTGTGATCCTGTCTCTCTCTCTCTCACCCTGCCTGTCTGTGTGTCTGCCTGTCTCTCTCTCTCTCTCTCACCCTGCCTGTCTGTGTGTCTGCCTGTCTCTCTCTCTCTCTCACCCTGCCTGTCTGTGTGTCAGCCTGTCTCTCTCTCAGTGTGCTGACTGCTCTCTCTGGCTCCCAGGTATTGTAGTTGCCCACTTCCTGCAGAGTGTGACCCCGAGCCTGGCCCTGGGGGGGGAACTGGTGTACCACCGGCGCCCAGGGGAGGAGGGCACAGTCATGTCCCTGGCGGGCAGGTACACAGGTGAGGCTGGTGTCGGGGGGCAGGTACACAGGTGAGCCTGGTGTCGGGGGGCAGGTACACAGGTGTCGGGGGGGGCAGTGGGGGCAGCACCGTGGGCTGTGTGTCAGTGGTGACAGGAGCTCTCTCTCTCTCTCTCTCTCTCTCTCTCTCTCTCTCTCCAGGCAGTAATTTTGTGGCCACGCTGACAGTAGGGGGCGCAGGCGCTCACGCCACATACTACCACAAAGCCAACGAGCAGGTAAGACAGCAGCCCTGCCTCTCCCCACCCTGATCCAGGTGCCTCCCTGTGTCTGTATTCACCCCCCTCCCTGTGTCTGTATTAACCCCCTGTCTCTCTCTCTGGGTGTGTATGTGCATTAACCCCCTGTCTCTCTTTATAGTTGCAGGTGGGGGTGGAGTTTGAAGCCAGCACTCGCATGCAGGACACCAGTATGTCATTCGGTTACCAGTTAGATCTTCCTAAAGCAAACCTGCTGTTTAAAGGTACCAGTATTAACCCCTCTCTCTCAGTGCAGTGTTAATGTACTGGAGTGTCCAGTCAGTGTGTCTGTATTAACCCCTCTCTCTCTCTCAGTGCAGTGTTAATGTACTGGAGTGTCCAGTCAGTGTGTCTGTATTAACCCCTCTCTCTCTCTCAGTGCAGTGTTAATGTACTGGAGTGTCCAGTCAGTGTGTCTGTATTAACCCCTCTCTCTCTCAGTGCAGTGTTAATGTACTGGAGTGTCCAGTCAGTGTGTCTGTATTAACCCCTCTCTCTCTCAGTGCAGTGTTAATGTACTGGAGTGTCCAGTCAGTGTGTCTGTATTAACCCCTCTCTCTCAGTGCAGTGTTAATGTACTGGAGTGTCCAGTCAGTGTGTCTGTATTAACCCCTCTCTCTCAGTGCAGTGTTAATGTACTGGAGTGTCCAGTCAGTGTGTCTGTATTAACCCCTCTCTCTCTCAGTGCAGTGTTAATGTACTGGAGTGTCCAGTCAGTGTGTCTGTATGAACCCCTCTCTCTCAGTGCAGTGTTAATGTACTGGAGTGTCCAGTCAGTGTGTCTGTATTAACCCCTCTCTCTCAGTGCAGTGTTAATGTACTGGAGTGTCCAGTCAGTGTGTCTGTATTAACCCCTCTCTCTCAGTGCAGTGTTCATGTACTGGAGTGTCCAGTTAGTGTATTAACCCCTCTCTCTCTCAGGCTCAGTGGACAGTAACTGGATTGTCGGGGCCACCCTGGAGAAGAAGCTGGTGCCCCTGCCCCTCTCTCTGGCCATGGGCGCCTTCCTCAACCACCAGAAGAACAAGTTCCAGTGTGGATTCGGGATCACCATCGGCTAGACGGACAGAGACCGAGTGGCTGACCTGTGGACACAAAACACATCGACATGCCAAGGCCGACAGAGACGCGTGCAGAGAGACAGGGGGCATACAGACCACAGGCAGTCCCTGAGACAGTCAGACAGACGGTCAGAGATGGACAGAACCACCGACATACAGACAGACCTTCTCACAGAGACTGAACTAGAAGCAGATGGCTGGACACTGTCAGAGAGACACACAGAGGGACAGACAGTCACAGAGCTACAGACACTGTCAGAGAGACACACAGACACAGAGCTACAGACAGTCTGAGAGACAGACACGGAGCTCCAGACACTGTCAGAGAGACAGACCTACAGACACTGTCAAGAGAGACACACAGACCTACAGACACTGTCAGAGAGACACACAGACACACAGAGCTACAGACAGTCAGAGAGACAGACACAGAGCTCCAGACACTGTCAGAGAGACACACAGACACACAGAGCTACAGACAGTCAGAGAGACAGACACAGAGCTCCAGACACTGTCGGAGAGACACACAGAGGGATAGACAGTCACAGAGCTCCAGACACTGTCAGAGAGACACATAGAGCTCCAGACACTGTCAGAGAGACACACAGACACACAGAGCTACAGACACTGTCAGACAGACACAGAGCTCCAGACAGACAGAGGGACAGACACAGACAGACAGAACTACAGAAAGTCTGAGACGGCTCAGGAGAGCACAGAGTGAGGGGGAGAGGAGACATGATTGTTTTTTTTCTGTTTCTTGTTTTGATTTTTTTACTTGTTTTTGTACTGTACAAGAGGACTGTCTGGGGGCTCCAGCCGAGGGGCGCTGCGAGGGGGTGGGGGCTGTCGCTGCTGATCGGGGAAGGGGGGTTGAATAATGTTCAGTTTTGAGTCCCTCCCTTTTAATTTAATCCTTTTCCTCTCCCTGTTTCTCTCAGTGGTACATATATATAAATATTCCCTGTACATATCTATTAAAAAAGATCAAGGCCATTTCTTACAAACCTGCGATGGATTGTTGTCTGCTTCTAACACTGTGTGCCTGTGTCCTTGTGTGTCTGCATGATTGTGTGTGCAGGGGTGAGGTGTGTGTGAGCGTGTCTGAAACTGCAGTACTGTCTGTCTCCACCAGAGGGCACATCTTGACGGACTGCCAGTGGCCACAAGAGGGCAGTCTGAGCACGCCACAGGCCATGAGACAGAGTGACACGGGCAGAGAGACCGATAGAGACAGATAGGAACAGAGACACTGGCAGCCAGAGAGAGCCCGAGCACTAGTGTGCCTTCGGTGACGATTATTAGTAATTCAAGTGTGTAGCTGCGTCAGCATGCATAGTCCGGGAAGGAACGATAGCAGGAATTAACCTGAGAAGAGGAGAGAAAACAATGTTTCGGCTGTGAAGCCTTCCTTCAGGTGTCAAGTTGAAAACATTGTGTTTTCTCTCTTCTCTTTTCAGTATGGGATAAACCTGTTACTTGTTTCTTTGCATGATTATTAGTAAGTTGTCTGTTGGACAATACTTGTCCTCTGCTCAGCTCTGTGTGTGTGTGTGGACTCTGCCCCTGATACACACGTCTCCACGCTGGAAGACAGCAGGGCATGAAGCACACGCACGGGGAGATAAGCTGGCTGGCTGCCCTGGACACAGCCTTGACAGACACTGACTCGTCATGCACTGAAAACACACACAGCCCTTAGAGAGAGAGAGAGACGCCCGTCTCATCGAGGAGCAGGGTTCATGCGTCTGGGAAGAAGCTGTAGTGCTGCTGGTTAGGACAGGAGCAGGATGAGATGCAGCACACGCAGTACTGTAGCAGTGGCAGGATTAGAGTACAACAGTCACATCGGTTACAGCAGTGAGTAGCAGTATTAGAGTATAATAGTTACAGCAGTGAGTATCAAACCAGTGACAATAGCAGTATTGGAGTATTAATAGTTACAGCAGTAAGTATCAAAGCAGTGACAATAGCAGTATTGGAGTATTAATAGTTACAGCAGTGAGTATCAAAGCAGTGCCAGTAACAGTGTTGGGGTATAATCGTTACAGCAGTGACAGCAGCAGTATTAGAGTACAAACAGGTACAGCAGAGAGAGTATTAGAATATAACAGTTACAGCAGTGACAGTAGCAGTATTAGAATATAACTAACAGCAGTGACAGTATTAGTTACAGCAGTGACAGTAGAAGTATTAGAGTATAACAGTTACAGCAGAGAGAGTATTAGTTACAGCAGTGACAGCAGCAGCATTAGAGTATAACAGTTACAGCAGTGAGAGTATTAGTATTAGATTATAACAGTAACAGCAGTGAGAGTATTAGAGTACAACAGTTACAGCAGCAAGAGTAGTATTGGACACAGCAGTAGCAGTATTAGAGTACATGTTACAGCAGTGAGAGTATCAGTTACAGTAGTGGCAGCAGTATTAGAGTATAACAGCTACAGCAGTGAGAGTATTAGAGTATAACAGTTACAACAGTGACAGTATATTAGAATATAAGTTACAGCAGTGAGTATTAGTTACAGCAGCAGCAGCAGCATTAGATGCTAACAGTTACAGCAGTGAGAGTATTAGTATTAGAGTATAACAGGTACAGCAGTGACAGTATTAGTTACAGCAGTGACAGTAGAAGTATTAGAGTATAACAGTTACAGCAGTTAGAGTATTAGAGTACAACAGTTACAGCAGCAAGAGTAGTATTGGATACAGCAGTAGCAGTATTAGAGTACATGTTACAGCAGTGAGAGTATCAGTTACAGTAGTGGCAGCAGTATTAGAGTATAACAGCTACAGCAGTGAGAGTATTAGAGTATAACAGTTACAGCAGTGACAGTATTATTTACAGCAGTGACAGTATAAGTATTAGAATATAACAGTTACAGCAGTGAGTATTAGTTACAGCAGCAGCAGCAGCATTAGAGGCTAACAGTTACAGCAGTGAGAGTATTAGTATTAGAGTATAACAGGTACAGCAGTGGGAGTATTAGTTACATCAGTAACAGCAGCAGTATTAGTATATAACAGTTACAGCAGTGACAGTAGCAGTATTAGAATATAACAGTTACTGCAGCAGCAGCAGTAGATGCTAACAGTTACAGCAGTGAGAGTGTTAGTATTAGATTATAACAGTTACAGCAGTGAGTTAGTAACAGCAGGAGTATTAGAGTATAACAGTTACAGCAGTGAGAGTATTAGTTACAGCAGTATTAGAGTAAAACAGTTACAGCAGTGAGAGTAGCAGTGACAGTATCAGTAGCAGTGAGAGTATTAATTAGAGCTGTGAAAGTGATAGACATATCAGTTACAGCAGTAACAGGAAAAATAATTTTCCTAATCTTATTAAATGGGACAGCAGTTGGAAACGAGCTCTGTGGTGATGTGGGAGAGAGGTGTGTTATGGTAGAAAGTGGTTGGAGGTTGTGAGGTTTCTCAGTCACTGTGAACACACTGCTCTCTGACCTGGATGGTTTGTGTATCAGAGACAGACTTTCCTGCTATGCTGGCTGGGTCACTGGGTTCTGTTATAAATAATAAAGAACCTGTGCTGTCAGCACGCCATCATCATCATCATCATCATCATCATCAGAGCTGTAGTGTAACTGTAAAGACACTCAGTCCAGCTCATCTGTATCTTCACACTAACACTCCTTCATCATCATCAGAGCTGTAGAGACACTCAGTCCAGCTCATCTGTATCTTCACACTAACACTCCTTCATCATCATCAGAGCTGTAGAGTCACTGTAGAGACACTCAGTCCAGCTCATCTGTATCTTCACACTAACACTCCTTCATCATCATCAGAGCTGTAGAGTCACTGTAGAGACACTCAGTCCAGCTCCTCTGTATCTTCACACTCACACTCCTTCATCATCATCAGAGCTGTAGAGTCACTGTAGAGACACTCAGTCCAGCTCCTCTGTATCTTCACACTAACACTCCTTCATCATCATCAGAGCTGTAGAGTCACTGTAGAGACACTCAGTCCAGCTCATCTGTATCTTCACACTAACACTCCTTCATCATCATCAGAGCTGTAGAGTCACTGTAGAGACACTCAGTCCAGCTCATCTGTATCTTCACACTAACACTCCTTCATCATCATCAGAGCTCTAGAGTCACTGTAGAGACACTCAGTCCAGCTCATCTGTATCTTCACACTAACACTCCTTCATCATCATCAGAGCTGTAGAATAACAGTAAAGACACTGCGGCCAGCTTATCTGTGACTGAATCAGCTCCTCTTTGATCTTGTAGTGGTGATGCAGGAGGTCTGATGTGGGAGCTGTGAGGTGTGATCTTTGAGCTGGGAAGGGTGTGGCGGTGCTCGCTCGTGGTGACAGGTGAGCTGACAGCAGGGCACTCGCTCCTGGACTTTGTGTCCCGATCAGCCGAGCCCTGTACATAAAGAGAGGCCGGCCAGAGCAGAGAGCAGGAGCACCGGAGCACAGGGCAAGAACCAGACTGATCTGCTGCTGGTTGTTGTGTCTGCAGGACCTTTCTGAAGCCCAGTCATGAAGTTTGTGGTCCTAGTGTTGGCTGTCTTCACAGGTGAGCTCTTTTAATTCTCTGCATGAATAGCGTGGTGGGCACTGCCGCCTCGCCATCTGCGCAGATGTGAGTACGAGGGTACAAGCCTGTTCTCCAGGGAGCGAGTGTGGGTGCCTGTCTGTGCGACAGGTAAGGCATATGGCTTCTGGGAAAATTGGCTCTGGCGTGAGTGTGTGTCTGTGTGTGTGTGTGTGTGTGTGCGCCCTGTGGTGGACTGGTGTCCCGTCCAGGGTGCACCCTGCCACGTGCCCGTTGCTTCCTGGGATAGGATCCGGCTCGGCCACAGCTCTGCACTGGACAAAGTGGTTAGGAAACAGATGGATGGGCAAGTAGACCTGTGTAAAACACTGACACAGAGAGGCGACTTTGTACTCGCTACCCGCTTGTGGGTTTCCAAATGAGAATAAGAGCACTAGATTCCTGACATGGGCATCTGCACCAGGCCCTGAGGTGTCTGTGCCTCCTCTGCTCTGGGCTTGGTGTTGTGTCCAGCTATCTTGGTGTGTCATGTCCAGTGGGTTGTGACATTGTTATCACACTTACAGAAAAGCGACAGGAGTGATATGGAAGCGCACGGTATCACGGTTACTGACCTTCCGTTGTTGTGTCACCCCCTAAAGGTTGCCATGCCAACATCCTGTGGCAGGAGCAGCCCAAGACACAGATGGAGCAGGTGAAAGAGGCATTTTGGGACTATGCTGCCAAGGCGACGCACACGGCCGAGGACACACTCCAGATGATCAGACAGTCGGAGCTGGGACAGGAAATCAAGTATGTCAACACACACACACAAAGCACAGACACTGAAGCAGTCCAGTCAGTGTGTCTGTATGAACCCCTCTCTCTCTCAGTGCGGTGTTAATGTACTGGAGTGTCCAGTCAGTGTGTCTGTATTAACCCCTCTCTCTCTCAGTGCGGTGTTAATGTACTGGAGTGTCCAGTCAGTGTGTCTGTATTAACCCCTCTCTCTCAGTGCAGTGTTAATGTACTGGAGTGTCCAGTCAGTGTGTCTGTATTAACCCCTCTCTCTCAGTGCAGTGTTCATGTACTGGAGTGTCCAGTCAGGGATGTTAACTCTAACCTCTCCCTCTGCCAGTGCCAAGATCACAGAAAGCGCCAACACGGCCAACCTGTACGCCCTGGAGCTGCGAGGTCGGGTGACGCCCCTGGCCCAGGAGCTGATGGACCGGCTGACCCAGGACGCCGAGACCCTGCGTCAGCGGCTGATGGAGGACCTGCAGGCCATGAGCGGGCAGCTGGGGCCCTTCGCGGACGAACTGGGCATCCAGGTGCGCGCCGGCGTGGACGAGCTGCGCCAGGGCCTGGCGCCCTACGCCGACGGGCTGCGCGACTCGCTGGGCCAGAACGCGGAGGACCTGCGGCGGGCGCTGCAGGAGCGGAGCGCGGAGCTGCAGGGGCGCCTGGAGGGGGGCGTGGAGGAGCTGCGCGCCCGCCTCAGCCCCCACGCCGACGAGCTGCGCGCCCGGATCGAGCAGCGCGTGCAGGAGTTCCGCAGCGGCATGGCGCCCTACGCCCGCAGCCTGCAGGAGCGCCTGGCCCAGAGCCTGGCGCCCTACGCCGAGGACCTGCGCGGCCGGCTGGACCCCTACGCCCAGGACCTGCGGGCCCAGCTCTCCTCCCTCTGGGACTCCTTCCAGAAGAGCTTCTAGATCGGATCGCCCCCCTCCACTGATCTCTCCCGCACCCTGGACCCGCGCACTTCCCGCCACACAGACCACCACCACCACCCCCGCTCGGAGGGTGCCGATGGTTTGCTCCGCTGGACGCACCCAGGCCTGCCCCTGGGGTCGGAGCGTACCATGGCCCGGGGAGGGGGTGTGTGAGCTGTCTTCAGGAGCCCGGCTGTAAGACGAGGAGGCGCCGAGCTTCCCCTTCCCACAATCCCTCTCTCCGCTGACCGTCCCCCATCACACAGCACAGCCTGGCTCGGGGTTCGAGCAGGGCAAGAGTGTGGGGGGTCTCCCCTGTGTGTCTTACTCTGTACTGTAACATTGTGCTGCTTTCCTCCTTAATTTATGCGAATAAAGAGTGAAAAAATGAGAAAACCCCAGTGTACTGTATGATCTTTTTCTTTTCTCAAAAGGTTTTTCTTTTTGTAACAAAAGCAAAAGAACGACCTTTTTTTGTAAGCAGAGTAACCCAAGCCCGGCCCACTACCCCCTCTCTTCCTCTGTTTTCACCTGTTTCTCCTCCCCAGTGTCCCCGTGCCTCTCTTTATCCTAGAGAAATTATCTAGAGCTGGGAGAGAGGATGGAGAGGGAGGAGAGAGAGGGAGAGAGAGTGGAGTTCAATCACAGACCAGGATAACACTGAATGGGACGAACACCCCATAGACACTCTGCGCATGGAGCTCTGTAAAAACAGCCTGTGTGCAAAGATAAACTCCTCACAGCGCATGCAGGACTAAATAAGGCCAATACCCAGTACTAACCAACTTACTCAAGACAGCTCTAGAATACTGGTTACCCCCGAGAGACAGTGACCAGAAATCTACCACCACCAGGCCCTGCTGAGCCCAGAGAAGAGCCCCTCAGCCAGCTGGTCCTGAGGCTCACGGACACCATCCAGGCCCAGGACAGCCCAGCTCCAGCAACACGAGCGAGGCTCAAGCACTTCACAGCACAAGCCAAACAACACTGCCTCACCCACTGGGACACACACACACACTGGAATGCTACAGAACCCTAAACACACAACACACACCAGGAGAATACCTGAGCAGTGTAAGAAACAGCAAGGAGAAACAGACCCTGAGGAAGGACATGCTCAGAGACCACAGCCTGGCCACAGAAACTGGACCTGACTGTACAGTGAGGAAAGGCTCTCAGTGACCACAGCCTGGACACTGACACTGGACACAGGCAGACCTGGCTGTCCAGAGAGGACAGGCTCACTGACCACAGCCTGGACACTGACACTGGACACAGGCAGACCTGGCTGTCCAGAGAGGACAGGCTCAGTGACCACAGCCTGGACACTGACACTGGACACAGGCAGACCTGGCTGTCGGCTCTTGGCCCAGTTGTGGGATCAGATGATCTGACATCCCCGAGTGCTCGGTGACGCACACCCATGCGACTGAGGAAGCTGAGAACGGTGTTGTCAGCAGTTCCCTCTCGGTGGCCTGGGACCTCGTGGTGCTGGCGCTCTGGTGGGGGGGCAGGGAGGGACGACGCCAGCGACTCCCGAGCACATGGGAGAGCCAGGGCTCGGTACTGTGCTGCCCTCGGAAACCCCCCTGCCTGCAGCCCCCCAACCAACAGGAAGCAAAGCTGAGAAACTCAGCATCTCCACATCTGTGTGTCAGAGTGTGGAAAAGCACAGCACCAAGCCCAGTGAGATCAGGGTAAAAGCACAGTACAGTGCTGTAAAGCCCAGTGAGATCAGGGTAAAAGCACAGTACAGTGCAGTAAATCACAGTGAGATCAGGGTAAAAGCACAGTACAGTGCAGTAAAGCCCAGTGAGATCGGGGTAAAAGCACAGCGCAGTGCAGTAAAGTCCAGTGAGATCAGGGTAAAAGCACAGCACAATGCAGTAAAGCCCAGTGAGATCAGGGTAAAAGCACAGTACAGCGCAGTGAAGCCCAGTGAGATCAGGATAAAAGCACAGTACAGTGCAGTAAAGCCCAGTGAGATCAGGGTGAAAGCACAGTACAGTGCTGTTAAGCCCAGTGAGATCAGGGTAAAAGCACAGTACAGTGCAGTAAATCACAGTGAGATCAGAGTAAAAGCACAGTACAGTGCTGTAAAGCCCAGTGAGATCAGGGTAAAAGCACATTACAGTGCAGTAAATCACAGTGAGATCAGAGTAAAAGCACAGTACAGTGCAGTAAAGCCCAGTGAGATCAGGGTAAAAGCACAGTACAGTGCAGTAAAGCCCAGTGAGATCAGGGTAAAAGCACAGTACAGTGCAGTAAAGCCCAGTAAGATCGGGGTAAAGGCACAGTGCAGTGCAGTAAATCCCAGTGAGATCAGGGTAAAAGCACAGTACAGTGCAGTAAATCCCAGTGAGATCAGGGTAAAACCACAGTACAGCGCAGTAAATCACAGTGAGATCACGGTAAAAGCACAGTACAGCGCAGTAAATCACGGTGAGATCAGGGTAAAAGCACAGTACAGCGGAGTAAATCACAGTGAGATCAAGGTAAAAGCACAGTACAGTGCAGTAAAGCCCAGTGAGATCAGGGTAAAAGCACAGTACAGTGCTGTAAATCACAGTGAGATCAGGGTAAAAGCACAGTACAGTGCAGTAAAGCCCAGTGAGATCAGGGTAAAAGCACAGTACAGTGCAGTAAATCACAGTGAGATCAGGGTAAAAGCACAGTACAGTGCAGTAAAGCCCAATGAGATCAGGGTAAAAGCACAGTACAGTGCAGTAAAGCCCAGTGAGATCAGGGTAAAAGCACAGTACAGTGCAGTAAAGCCCAGTGAGATCAGGGTAAAAGCACAGTACAGTGCAGTAAAGCCCAGTGAGATCAGGGTAAAAGCACAGTACAGTGCTGTAAATCACAGTGAGATCAGGGTAAAAGCACAGTACAGTGCAGTAAAGCCCAGTGAGATCAGGGCAAAAGCACAGTACAGTGCAGTGAAGCCCAGTGAGATCAGGGTAAAAGCACAGTACAGTGCAGTAAAGCCCAGTGAGATCAGGGTAAAAGCACAGTAAAGTGCTGTAAAGCCCAGTGAGATAATCCTTCTGTCTGATATCTCAGCTCTCAGCTCTGTCTCCGTCTCTCAGTTCAATTCTGAGCTCCACTGGCCTGCCTCATCCTCACACTCGTCACATCAGAGAGAAGTCACCACAGCAGACAACAGTGCAGAAGACACCTACAGTACCTACACAGCACAGCCAGCCACAGGACAGTGGGAAAAGAGAGCAAAGTCAGAGATCAGTCAGCAAGTATCCAGCGCCCGTGGCACAGACTGTCTCCTGGAGTCATGTCTTTACACAAAGAGCTGCGGGAGGGTGGAACAGACTGCCAAGCCGTGTTGTGGAAGGCAGTAACGTGGCGTCACTCAAGACACAGCTGGGGGGGATCGTCCGGGCAGGATGTGGAAGCCGATACTTGGGCTCCTGGGGAGAAACAGCTGGATGATGCTGGGATCAGTCAGCGAGCAGCAGGGCTGTGTCTGAGTGTCTGAGTGTAACCTCTCTCCTGTTGCTAGGCTCCGAGGTATGTGCCCTGTCCCCCCAGACGTCTCCCCCTCTGCCTGTACTGTGCCAGACGCTGCGCCCTCTCATTCTCCCTGGAGTTTGAGTTTTGGTTAATGGTTACAGTTAATGATGAATTCCTAAGAGGCGTCTTGGGAGCTGGGCTGCTTGACGCCGGTTCCCTCTCGCTCTCCCCGGGGGGGGTGGGTGGGGGGGCTGTCCTGTCTGCGCTCGGCGCGGCCCGATAAGATCAGAATGCGGGGCTCGCGGGTGAGCGCGTTATCGCTGCGCGCCGATAGCAGGAGCGCTGAGCGAGAGGCGGGCGGACCTCGGACCTCGGACCGCGGACCTCGGAGGGCGCCACGCCTCGCCGCACCTGGGCACCACGGGCTGCCGAGCTCGGCGCTGACCCCTGCCTGTCCCCGGACACGAGCGCATCCACACCCACCCCCACACACACACGCGCGCGCGCGCGCCCCGAGCGCCCGCCCGCTTTGGCACGAAGTAACCTCGCGAGGAACTTCATCACACACACACACACGCACACGCACATCCCACATCACACCCCACCCCACGCGTGTATAAAAAGGCGGTCCGCACACAGCAGAAAGTCACCGAGGAAGAGGCAAGGCGGGGAGCATCGATCCAGGTGAGACAGCCGGTCCTTTCTGTAGACGCTACACGCCGACCTCAGGTCCGAGTTGAGTGGGAGGTTTAACGTCTCCGCGATTGCTCGTGGAGCAGGGGCGATGTCAGCACCGCTCTGGCAGCGGGGTGATCAATTATAAGGCGCGCTTTGATTCTGAGACGGAGTTATGAAAGATCGATTTCGCTGTCTGACGCGCCGATGTGGCCCGGACGAACGAGCCGATAACTCGACGCGAGCGTGGGGTGTCCGGGCGTGGGGTGCTGTGGGACTCTGAGGACGCGCTGCTGTCCGAGTGGATCTGACTCGCTCCGGAGCTTAATCACGGGGAGGTGCGCGCAAACAGGGGGTAGAAACAGACCTGTTAACAGACAGAGTCACTTCTCTCTCCTCTCAGTCCTGCTCAGTTCAAGAAGTTTCATTGGCATCTACAATCAGTGTTGCCAAAGCAAAACTAATACAATAAACATGAAACATCTACAGCCATTTACAACACAGACACAGTCATACGATATTTACATATAGACATCTAGAGCAGTACTGGGAGACAGGCTCACTGGTCCTCAGGCTGGGACAGGAGATCACACACTGGGCTGCCAGTTCAACTGAGTTCCTTCTCCCTCTCCCAGTAGGATTGGGAGCTGTTGTGATTCTGGCAGGTGTGGGGAATTCTGGGATCAGATGTGTAAATTTGGGGAAGAATGTCTCTCTAATCCCAGAGAATCTGTCACAGTGCAGTAGGAAGTGCACCTCAGTCTCTGATTACCCTCGCTGGCAGTGGGACCACGGCCTGTCCTCTCTGGACAGCCAAGTCTGCCTGTGTCCTGTGTGTGTGTCCAGGCTGTGGTCACCGAGCCTATCTTCTCTGGACAGCCAGGTCTGCCTGTGTCCAGTGTCTATGGCCAGGCTGTGGTCACCGAGCCTGTCCTCTCTGGGCAGCCAGGTCTGCCTGTGTCCAGTGTGTGTGTCCAGGCTGTGGTCACCGAGCCTATCTTCTCTGGACAGCCAGGTCTGCCTGTGTCCAGTGTCTATGGCCAGGCTGTGGTCACTGAGCCTGTCCTCTCTGGGCAGTCAGGTCTGCCTGTGTCCAGTGTCAGTGTCCAGGCTGTGGTCACTGAGCCTGTACTTCGTCTCTCACTCTTCTCTCCATCCCTCTCCCATTCTCTCACTCCTGTTTCTCTATTTTCTAATTCTATCACTCTTCATCCCTCTCTCCCTCGGTCTCCCTGCTGTATCTGGAGCTACATTTGTGTTTCATTCTGCAGCTGCTGCACAAACCCTCCTGTGGAACCATGAGGACTCTGGTTGTGATTCTGGTGTTGGCTGTCATTGCAGGTAAGTGAGTCTCTGGCACAGTCGAGCCAGACTGGAGTGTCAGTGTGCTGGACTCCACAGGGACTAGAGGAGTTTAGAGCCTGTGACTGGGCTGTGTCAGTGTGCTGGACTCCACAGGGACTAGAAGAGTCTAGAGCCTGTGACTGGGCTGTGTCAGTGTGCTGGACTCCACAGGGACTAGAAGAGTCTAGAGCCCAGTGACTGGGCTGTGTCAGTGTGCTGGACTCCACAGGGACTAGAGGAGTTTAGAGCCTGTGACTGGGCTGTGTCAGTGTCCTGGACTCCACAGGGACTATAAGAGTCTAGAGCCTGTGACTGGGCTGTGTCAGTGTCCTGGACTCCACAGGGACTATAAGAGTCTAGAGCCTGTGACTGGGCTGTGTCAGTGTGCTGGACTCCACAGGGACTAGAGGAGTCTAGAGCCTGTGACTGGGCTGTGTCAGTGTGCTGGACTCCACAGGGACTAGAAGAGTTTAGAGCCCAGTGACTGGGCTGTGTCAGTGTGCTGGACTCCACAGGGACTAGAAGAGTCTAGAGCCCTGTGACTGGGCTGTGTCAGTGTGCTGGACTCCACAGGGACTAGAAGAGTCTAGAGTCCTGTGACTGCGCTGTGTCAGTGTGCTGGACTCCACAGGGACTAGAGGAGTCTAGATCGCTGTGATTGGGCTGTGTCAGTGTGCTGGACTCCACAGGGACTAGAAGAGTCTAGAGCCCAGTGACTGGGCTGTGTCAGTGTGCTGGACTCCACAGGGACTAGAAGAGTCTAGAGCCCAGTGACTGGGCTGTGTCAGTGTGCTGGACTCCACAGGGACTAGAAGAGTCTAGAGCCTGTTACTGGGCTGTGTCAGTGTTCTGGACTCCACAGGGACTAGAAGAGTCTAGAGCCTGTGACTGGGCTGTGTCAGTGTGCTGGACTCCACATGGACTAGAAGAGTCTAGAGCCTGTGACTGGGCTGTGTCAGTGTGCTGGACTCCACATGGACTAGAAGAGTCTAGAGCCCTGTGACTGGGCTGTGTCAGTGTGCTGGACTCCACAGGGACTAGAGGAGTCTAGATCGCTGTGATTGGGCTGTGTCAGTGTGCTGGACTCCACAGGGACTAGAAGAGTCTAGAGCCCAGTGACTGGGCTGTGTCAGTGTGCTGGACTCCACAGGGACTAGAAGAGTCTAGAGCCCAGTGACTGGGCTGTGTCAGTGTGCTGGACTCCACAGGGACTAGAAGAGTCTAGAGCCCAGTGACTGGGCTGTGTCAGTGTCCTGGACTCCACAGGGACTAGAAGAGTCTAGAGCCTGTGACTGGGCTGTGTCAGTGTGCTGGACTCCACAGGGACTAGAAGAGTCTAGAGCCCAGTGACTGGGCTGTGTCAGTGTGCTGGACTCCACAGGGACTAGAAGAGTCTAGAGCCTGTGACTGGGCTGTGTCAGTGTGCTGGACTCCACAGGGACTAGAAGAGTCTAGAGCCCAGTGACTGGGCTGTGTCAGTGTGCTGGACTCCACAAGGACTAGAAGAGTCTAGAGCCCAGTGACTGGGCTGTGTCAGTGTGCTGGACTCCACAGGGACTAGAAGAGTCTAGAGCCCAGTGACTGGGCTGTGTCAGTGTGCTGGACTCCACAGGGACTAGAAGAGTCTAGAGCCTGTGACTGGGCTGTGTCGGTTTGCTGGACTCCACATGGACTAGAAGAGTCTAGAGCCTGTGACTGGGCTGTGTCAGTGTGCTGGACTCCACAGGGACTAGAAGAGTCTAGAGCCTGTGACTGGGCTGTGTCAGTGTGCTGGACTCCAGAGGGACTAGAAGACACACAGACTCACTGACCTGTGTCCCCAGGCTGTCAGGCCCGTGCTGTGCCCAGTGAAGAGCCCAAGACGAAATGGGAGGAGATGGTGGACCAGTTCTGGCAGTATGTGGCTGACGTGAACACCAAGATGGATGGAGTTGTGGACAACCTAAAGAGCTCCCAGCTGACCCGTGAGCTGGAGTGAGTACAGCCTGCTGCAGCACCTCAACACCTGTGTGAGAAATCAGAGCAGGAAGACATTGCTAGGAAGTATGGAATAGAGGAACACAAATTTGCTATTTCTGTGTCATCACACTATGTAAGCAGAACTGATCAAAGAGACCCCTAATTCTGGAGGTGTCTGTCTATATCCGAGTCTCTATTTGTATCACAGTGTGACTGGGGCTCCTTTAAAGCTCTCTGCTCCAGACTGCAGGGAGATGAGTCTCCTGACTCTATAAGGGCTGTGTCTCTACCTGTAACACTGACACAGGTCACAGTGAGACTGGGGCTCCTTTAAAGCTCTCTGCTCCAGACTGCAGGGAGATGAGTCTCCTGACTCTATAAGGGCTGTGTCTCTACCTGTAACACTGACACAGGTCACAGTGAGACTGGGGCTCCTTTAAAGCTCTCTGCTCCAGACTGCAGGGAGATGAGTCTCCTGACTCTATAAGGGCTGTGTCTCTACCTGTAACACTGACACAGATCACAGTGAGACTGGGGCTCCTTTAAAGCTCTCTGCTCCAGACTGCAGGGAGATGAGTATCCTGACTCTATAAGGGCTGTGTCTCTACCTGTAACACTGACACAGGTCACAGTGAGACTGGGGCTCCTTTAAAGCTCTCTGCTCCAGACTGCAGGGAGATGAGTCTCCTGACTCTATAAGGGCTGTGTCTCTACCTGTAACACTGACACAGATCACAGTGAGACTGAGACTGCAGGGAGATGAGTATCCTGACTCTGAGTGACCTTGTCCTTCCTGACAGTGGACTGATCAGGGACACCATGGCCGAGCTCAGCGTGTACAGCGATGACCTCCAGAACAAGCTGGCGCCCTACACGAAGGACGCGGGCGAACGCTTCGCCCGGGACTTCGCCGTCCTGCGCGACCGGCTGCACGCCGACATGCTGGGCGCCCGCAACAAGGCGGCGCAGTACAGCGAGGAGATGCGCGTGATGATGGAGCAGAATGTGGACGACGTGCGCAACCGGCTCAACCTGTACACCCGCAAGCTGAAGAAGAGGCTGGGCAAGGACACCGAGGAGATCCGCAGGTAAGAGCACCGGGCTCAGGTCAGAGGTCAGCACTCGCAGGTAAGAGCACCGGGCTCAGGTCAGAGGTCAGCACTCGCAGGTAAGAGCACCGGGCTCAGGTCAGAGGTCAGCACTCGCAGGTAAGAGCACCGGGCTCAGGTCAGAGGTCAGCACACTCACAGGTAAGAGCACCTGGGTCAGGTCAGAGGTCAGCAGACTCACAGATTGGATCACCTGGGTCAGGTCAGAGGTCAGCAGACTCACAGATTGGATCACCTGGGTCAGGTCAGAGGTCAGCAGACTCACAGGTATGATCACCTGGATCAGGTCAGAGGTCAGCAGACTCACAGGTATGATCACCTGGGTCAGGTCAGAGGTCAGCAGACTCACAGGTTGGATCACCTGGCTCAGGTCAGGGGTCAGCAGCGAGAGGGCAGATGCGCTCAGGGCTGTGAACCAGTCCGGATCAGGCCGCCTGACCCCCCGCTCTCCTCCCGCAGGAGAGCCTCTGCCTACCTGGAGGAGCTGCAGTCCCGCACGCAGCAGAGCGTGGAGGCAGCGCGCCAGCGTCTGGAGCCCCTCGTCAGCTCCCTGCAGGACAAGGCGCAGGAGAAGCTGCAGGCGCTGCAGCAGATCCTCGGGCAGCAGGGCGACGGGCTGCGCCAGCACTTCGACACGCAGGCCACGCAGATCCGCGGGCAGCTGGAGCAGACGGCGCAGGAGCTGCGCAGCTCGCTGGAGGCCAAGCTGGAGGAGCTGCGCCTGTGGTTCGAGCCCTACGCCCAGGAGCTGAGGGGCAAGCTGGAGGAGGCCGTCCAGAAGCTGCAGCAGGACGCCAGCGCCTAGACCGGCAGCGGAGCCCTCCCCCCACTAACGTCACCCCTTCCCAGACTAACTGCCCCCCCCCGGCCCCCAGCGCAGCACTCCAGAAGCGCCGCGTCGACGCCTGTGTCCGGAGAGCAGGACACGAAGGACCGGGAGTGACCGGCCTGGTGTCCAGCTCCTCTCTGGGCCGATGCTGCTGGCTCCTGAGGGAGTGCGCTGTGCTGTCTGTAACCACGGTGATTAAACTTGAGAAGATCCGCCTGTGTCCTGGTCATTCATGCTGTCGGTCTCACCTGTCCGTGTGGAGTGAGAAGGGGCTGGGGTTTGCTCTGGACACACTCTCCCCTTAATATGCTGTCCATCTGACTGCCCTGTCCACCTGTGTCCACCCCTGTCCATCAGCTGGTCCATTTGACTGCCCCTGTCCATCAGTGTCTCCCTGCAAATAGGTAAATTTGGTGAAGTACTTTGCTGAGGGGCTCAACAGCTGTTGAGTCTCTACCTGGGATTCAAACCCGTGACCCCCCAGTAACAGGTCCTGAGCCCCCAGTCTCTCCCCCACGCTGCTGCCTGTATATTAACACTGGGCTCTGTATTAATCCAGATCAAGTCGCTTGAGCACAGACTCTAATGTACAGTGATGACCTGGAGACGGAGTGCAGTACTGCTCCTTCCCCAGGGGCACTGCAGAGCTGTACCATTGTTGTGCTGTTGCAGATTGGAACCTGCAACCCCCACAGTGAGAAATGCAGAGCCCTGACCGATCCTCCACATAGTAATCACAGATCAATAAGCCTGACTGATCCGCAAGAACATGGAAACAACATTCCTGTCCTAATCAACACACAGAGCAGATGAGTATGTTCTGAAGGCGGTAGATGAAGTACCTTATATAAGACTTGCCGCCAAATGCAGTAAACACCCAAGACAAGGCTGAAAGGAGATACTAGCACAGGGTGACACACGCAGGCAGAAACGTTTTTAGAAGCATCCTATGAGATGGTCTGCACAGAAACCGCAATTCATCATTCCAGACACGGTGGAGAACAGCTCCGCTGTGAGGATAATAATAATAACATAATAATAAACTTTATTTTATATAGCGCCTTTAAAGGTGGCTTCTCAAAGCGCTCAATACAGAGCTCAATCCGAAGCTTTAAAATCAGGGGGCTGAGGACTGTAAACACACTGGTCAGGCTTCATGAATCACAGTGGACATCTCTGTTGCCATGTTAGAGGAAACATCACTCACAGGGAATCAGGCCACAGCACCAGAAACATCCTGGGGCCCAGTGCAGCACTCTACACTGACAGACTGAAGGAACTGAGTCTCCTTAGTCTGAAGGGAGTGTCCCACACTGACAGGCTGGAGGAATTCTCTTTTGTCTTGAGCACAGAAGACTAGGGGGATACATGAATTCAAAATCCACAACGATACTGAGAAAGTCCTCCCCAGAATCAACAGTAACAAACCCGAGGACACAGGCGAAAACTACAGGGAAGAGCTTTTAAAAATGAAAACAGAATCCACTTCTTTACAGAAAGGGTGGAGGGAGTCTGTATTAACCTCCCCCTCTCTCTCTCAGTGCAGTGTTAATGTACTGGAGTGTCCAGTCAGTGTGTCTGTATTAACCCCTCTCTCTCAGTGCAGTGTTCATGTACTGGAGTGTCCAGTCAGGTGTGTCTGTATTAACCCCTCTCTCTCTCAGTGCAGTGTTAATGTACTGGAGTGTCCAGTCAGTGTGTCTGTATTAACCCCTCTCTCTCTCAGTGCAGTGTTAATGTACTGGAGTGTCCAGTCAGTGTGTCTGTATTAACCCCTCTCTCTCTCAGTGCAGTGTTAATGTACTGGAGTGTCCAGTCAGTGTGTCTGTATTAACCCCTCTCTCTCTCAGTGCAGTGTTAATGTACTGGAGTGTCCAGTCAGTGTGTCTGTATTAACCCCTCTCTCTCTCAGTGCAGTGTTAATGTACTGGAGTGTCCAGTCAGTGTGTCTGTATTAACCCCTCTCTCTCTCAGTGCAGTTTTAAAGTACTGGAGTGCCCAGTCAGTCACATTATCACAGCTGAGCTCCTCGTCTGTCCTCCTCTGTCCTGTTTCAACACGCTGGTTTCTCCTGCACATTCCGATGCGCCGCCGTGTCACGCGATCGCTGTCCTGAGCAGCGCGTTCCGCTGAGCTGTTTGTTTGGTTAGAGAGATTGTTTTGTTTCTGACTTGTGTACCAAGAATCTCCCGGCCCGCCCACACGGCCCCAGGTTACGCAACATTCCTGATAACTGCACCAACAGCGGGGGCTGATGCCAGACTGTGCCGGGCGCGAGATTCACAACGGATCCCCTGACTCTGCACAGCACAGGCAGACACTGGAGAGAGAGGGGGCTGGGACAGTTGTGTACCCCAGTGACAACATCACCCATGACTCTGCACAGGACAGACAGGCAGGGAGGCAGACAGACAGGACAGACAGACAGGCAGGGAGGCAGGGAGGTAGGACAGATAGGCAGGGAGGCAGACAAGCAATTTCTTAAGTCCCTGTCAGACCGTTGAGGAATCATGTCCATCTCTCTTGGTGTAACAGATGGACAAGCAGAGCTTGTTCTACAGCTCTTTTCCCTAGACGACAGAAAAAAGACCCAAACAGAGGACACCAGTGCACAAGAGAGCAGCAGCTCCAGGAGCTGAGGTTCCAATCGGACAGCTGGGCGCGAGCTCTGGGCCCGGGAGGAGACCGCCAGTAACCCCGCCAGCCAGAGTGACCGCTGGTACTGCAGTTCACCGCATGGAGACGCTCAGCGCAGGGCCCCAGCTCGCCCAACTGTGTTAGAGACAGAACGAGATGACAGAGCTCTGGGGAAAACCAGGCTGTCAGCGGCACAGGGGGACCACCAGGGGGCGCTCTCTTCCCTCTGGTCCAGAATACACACACTGTGCTGCAGGAGCTGTTAAACTGGGGTCCTGAGCACGGGGCCATTACAGGTCCCAGGACACTGGTCCTGAGAGTGGGGGTGTCAAACCCGGAGTCCTGACTGAACCCCACTCTGGGCTGGACAGGCTGTCCTCCCTAACTCTTTGGGATGAAAGGCACTTTCTAAAGGCAAGAAGTTATTATTAATATGTAGAAAGTCTTCAGATGTTTTTGCAGTAGACATCCTGAGCACAAGAGCTGTTGACGTGAAACCAGCTGTGCAGCAGCTGTATCACAGAGCTCCTCCGGTCTGGGCCAGATGTCAGGACTTTACCCCCTCACTCCCCCCAGTGACGAGCCTCTCCGCTGGGTTACTGAGGGTCACTGCCCTTCTGCACACACACACAGCTGAGCGCTGAGCAGAGAAACACACACTCACACAGCTGAGCGCTGAGCAGAGAAACACACACTCACACAGCTGAGCGCTGAGCAGAGAAACACACACTCACACACACTCGCACAGCTGAGCGCTGAGCAGAGAAACACACACTCACACACACTCGCACAGCTGAGCTCTGAGCAGTGAAACACACACTCACACAGCTGAGCGCTGAGCAGAGAAACACACACTCACACAGCTGAGCGCTGAGCAGAGAAACACACACTCACACAGCTGAGCGCTGAGCAGAGAAACACACACTCACACAGCTGAGCGCTGAGCAGAGAAACACACACTCACACAGCTGAGCGCTGAGCAGAGAAACACACACTCACACAGCTGAGCGCTGAGCAGAGAAACACACACTCACACAGCTGAGCGCTGAGCAGAGAAACACACACTCACACAGCTGAGCGCTGAGCAGAGAAACACACTCACACACTCGCACAGCTGAGCACTGAACAGAGAAAGAAACACACAGCTGAGCACTGAACAGAGAAACACACACACAGCTGAGCACTGAACAGAGAAACACACACACAGCTGAGCACTGAACAGAGAAACTAACAGCTGAGCTCTGAGCAGTGAAACATACACACACAGCTGAGCTCTGAGCAGTGAAACACACACTCACACAGCTGAGCTCTGAGCAGTGAAACACACACTCACACAGCTGAGCGCTGAGCAGAGAAACACACTCACACAGCTGAGCGCTGAGCAGAGAAACACACACTCACACACACACACACACACACACACACACACACAGCTGAGCTCTGAGCAGAGAAACACACACACACAGCTGAGCTCTGAGCAGAGAAACACACACACACAGCTGAGCTCTGAGCAGAGAAACACACACACACAGCTGAGCTCTGAGCAGTGAAACACACACACACAGCTGAGCGCGGAGCAGAGAAACACACACACACACATTGTGCTGTGCAGTCTCTCTGTCTCCAGAGAGGATAGCAGGACAGACAGACTGTCTCTCTCTCAGTGACTCCAGACTCTGTACTTTAACCTGAAGTATTCTGGGGTTCCCTCTTCAGTGTGTTGCCTCAGGCTGGGGGTACACTTAGGGCTGCAGAAGAGATGTGGGCCCAAGCTGAAGGCTCAGATTCAGGGGAGAGGTCAGGGGTACAGCAGGAGTGAGCTTTAGGGGTACCTGGATGGGGTGCAGTCCACCTGACCTCCCACCGGAGACTGTGGCAAACAGCCCCTCTGACAGCACACGCTCCGCGGATCCGGCAGTGCCGGTGACACACCGTGAACCGCACACTGGCGTTCGCGCCGGGGCCCCCCAGGGAACCGACTACCCCCACCTGCGTGGCCGCTGTTTCCTTCTGGCGACTGCAACGCAAATGTCGCCTGTATCCGCACAGTTTGCAGCGCGTTTCCTTCGCCGAAACCGAGTGGAGGTAAAAACACCAACCGGGCTGTTAATCTTTAACTGGGGGAGGACAGGGGGGGCGCCCACAGAATCACCCGCCCCGCTCGCTGGCCTGACCTTTGTCACTGCCGCGTGTGAGTGTTTGTGCTGGAGGTCAGGGGTCAGGGGCCGCGCGGCGCTTTATAAGGAGGACCGAGCCGTGGAAGAGACAGAACCCCCACACCATTTCAAACACAAAGTCTCCTGCCCCGAGAGACAGGTGAGTTCATTCTTCTATATTTATTTGTGTTACTGATGCTGCATGTAGCTCATTGGTATGAACTACGTCATGATTTAAATCCTTAATTAGCTTTGTTATTTAAGGTAAGTAATGGTAGCATCATAAAAATCAAGTCTCCTGCACGCATTAATTCGGGCAGATACAATCACCCGGTGATGAGGGCAGTAAACGGCAGCCTGTCCCGTCGCCTGGGCTCTGTCCGTGGCCGGTCGCACAGCGACGCCTGCTGGCCACCCCGGACACTGCAAGCGCCCAGATGACAGACTGCTGAGGATCTCACGACTAGGAAGCTTTAAAACGAGCGTCGCCTTTTCCCAGCGCATATTTCCACGTTTTAAACTCCGTCAGAATGTTTTCAGGAAATAAAAAAAATTACAAATGTACAGAAGTACAGAAAGAGCTTTATTCCCGAATGAAAAGAGAAGAGATGAAACACAACGTTTCGGCTGTAGAGCCTCCTTCAGGTCAGGAATGAGCCTTTAATCCCTGAGGAAGAAGCCTTTACTTGTTCCTTTGCAGCCTGTGCATGCTGACGCAGCTCCACCTGAACTAATTCATTATAACTGCCTGCCCACACTGCTGACTTAACTACCCGTCCACACTACAGTGATGGAGCTCAGCAGGACCCTGTGGGTCACCCTGCTCGGACCCTGAGCCGACCAGCTCTGGCAAAGTTTCACCCACAGCTGGTGTCATGAGTTACTGTACCAGCCTTTCTGTGCCCAAACCTGCTCTCACTGGGCTTTACTGCACCGCACTGTGCTTTTACCCTGATCTTACTGGGCTTTGCTGCACTGCACTGTGCTTTTACCCTGATCTTACTGGGCTTTGCTGCACTGCACTGTGCTTTTACCATGATCTCACTGGGCTTTGCTGCACTGGACTGTGCTTTTACCATGTCTTCATAGATAACAGCTGATGAAAACGTAGTACAGGTAGTACAGACAGGTACTGGTGTTGAAGGCAGAGCTAAAACTGTCCTTTAACATGGGCTCTGTGACCTCTGTGTGCTGCAGGAATCAGAGAAGATGAAGCTGCCTGTTGCCATTGCAGTGCTGGTCCTGGTACTGGCTGTCCACTCAGGTCAGTGTGTCTGTATGAACCCCTCTCTCTCTCTCTCTCTCTCTCAGTGCAGTGTTAATGTACTGGAGTGTCCAGTCAGTGTGTCTGTATTAACCCCTCTCTCTCTCAGTGCAGTGTTAATGTACTGGAGTGTCCAGTCACTGTGTCTGTATTAACCCCTCTCTCTCTCAGTGCAGTGTTCATGTACTGGAGTGTCCAGTCAGTGTGTCTGTATTAACCCCTCTCTCTCTCAGTGCAGTGTTCATGTACTGGAGTGTCCAGTCAGTGTGTCTGTATGAACCCCTCTCTCTCTCAGGGCAGTGTTAATGTACTGGAGTGTCCAGTCAGTGTGTCTGTATTAACCCCTCTCTCTCTCAGTGCAGTGTTAATGTACTGGAGTGTCCAGTCAGTGTGTCTGTATTAACCCCTTTCTCTCAGTGCAGTGTTAATGTACTGGAGTGTCCAGTCAGTGTGTCTGTATTAACCCCTCTCTCTCTCTCAGTGCAGTGTTAATGTACTGGAGTGTCCAGTCAGTGTGTCTGTATTAACCCCTTTCTCTCTCAATGCAGTGTTAATGTACTGGAGTGTCCAGTCAGTGTGTCTGTATGAACCCCTCTCTCTCTCTGAGTAGATGCTGCAGAGGAGTCCACTATTGAGGAGCGGTTTGCTAACTTCCACACTCAGGTGAAGGAGTTCACCAGTGACCTGACAGAAAAAGCCAAGACGACCTTTGAACAGATCCACCAGAGTGAATTTGCAGTCAAGACCAGGTACAGCTCTGAGACTCTTTATCAACGTAGAGTAAAGTGAGATCAGGGTAAAAGCACAGTGCAGTAAATCACAGTGAGATCAGGGTAAAAGCACAGTAAATCACAGTGAAATCAGGGTAAAAGCACAGTGCAGTGCAGAAACCCACAGTGAGATCAGGGTAAAAGCACAGTACAGTGCAGTAAAGCCCAGTGAGATCAGGGTGAAAGCACAGTACAGGGCAGTAAAGCCCAGTGAGATCAGGGTGAAAGCACAGTACAGGGCAGTAAAGCCCAGTAAGATCAGGGTGAAAGCACAGTACAGTGCAGTAAAGCCCAGTGAGATCAGGGTGAAAGCACAGGGAGACACCATGCCACAGCCCGGCTGGCTCAGGGTTCGAGCAGGGGATCTCTGCCTGCAGGTGACCAGGATGCCTGATGCTCTCCGTCTCTCCCCCCAGGAACTGGTTCTCAGAGCAGTTTGACAAGGCGAAGCAGAAGTTTGAGGAGACCTTCAAGCAGAAGTGAAGAGACCCCTCCTGTCTGATCTCCCCCCTCTCTCTCCCTGTCCCAGAACCCCGATATCCCTCCTGTCTGATCTCCCCCCTCTCTCTCCCTGTCCCAGAACCCCGATATCCCTCCTGTCTGATCTCCCCCCTCTCTCACCCCCACCTTGGCCGCTGTCTCTGATCCCAAGTCTCGAGGGGGGTGTCTTCTGTTTGTCGCGTTCAGTAATGAAGGGCGGAGCTGAGCCCGTCTCCGTCTCGCCTCCCCACTCCGCCCTGGACGCGCGGTGACACCCCCCCTCCTCCTGAGGAACGGCCATCGGCAAAGCGGAACGAGTCTGGAGCCATCGTCCCCCATCCCAGAATCCCACCGATGGCGAGGGCAATAAACATCGCTTTTCTAACGAGCGCAGTGGTCTCAGAGTTTCTGTTCAGATTCAGTTGTGTTCCGGGAGAAATGAGAACCTGCCTACAGGTCAAACACATCTGAGCTCTCCTCTCACACATCTGTGTGTATCGGTACTGGTCTCTGAGCCCACCTGTCGGTGTCGATACCTGTGAACCTGTCTGTCCAACTATCGGTTTCTCACCATAACTGGCTCTTAACCTGTCTGTCTGTTAATGTGTCCATCTGTGTTTCCTACATAAGAAAGCCCATCTACACACAGACTTTGTGAGCTCAGGGTAAAAGCACAGCACAGTGCAGTAAATGACAGTGAGATCATGGTAAAAGCACACTATGGTGCAATAAAGCCCAGTGAGATCAAGATAAAAGCACAGTACGGTGCAGTAAATCACAGTGAGATCGGGGTAAAAGCACAGTTCAGTGCTTCAGGTCTGAACACTTGATAGACATTAATATATTACTCACCTTTTACTGCAGTACTGGCTTCAGGGTGTCCTGTCACCCTGAGAAAAGATCGCCTGAGCTCTGTACTTTTTAAGGATCCCAAGGCATCGATTTCAACAACATGGCTGGGCTGCTTGTTCCACACTCCCACCATCCTTTGTGTAAAGAAGTGCCTCCTGGTCTTTGTTATGAAATGCATTTTTCCCTGTGTCCCCTGGTCCGTGGGTCACTGTCCATCGTGAAGTCCGTTGGGTTGACAGTCAGAGCCGGTGAGGATTCTGACTACTTGGACCAGAACCCTCTGCTCAAGACTGAAGAGACTCAGTTCCTCCAGTCTGTCGGTGGGCTGACTTTGACTTGTGAAGTGGGAACAGTGACAGCAGAGTTGGATTCTGCAGTAACCTGTCCCACTGGGCTTTCACAGGGGGCAGTGGAATGGGCCTCTACCAACTGGCACTGAGGGCAGTGTTGATGTACTGGAGTGTCCAGTCAGTGTGTCTGTATTAACCCCTCTCTCTCTCAGTGCAGTGTTAATGTACTGGAGTGTCCAGTCAGTGTGTCTGTATGAACCCCTCTCTCTCTCAGTGCAGTGTTAATGTACTGGAGTGTCCAGTCAGTGTGTCTGTATGAACCCCTCTCTCTCAGTGCAGTGTTAATGTACTGGAGTGTCCAGTCAGTGTGTCTGTATTAACCCCTCTCTATCAGTGCAGTGTTAATGTACTGGAGTGTCCAGTCAGTGTGTCTGTATTAACCCCTCTCTCTCTCAGTGCAGTGTTAATGTACTGGAGTGTCCAGTCAGTGTGTCTGTATTAACCCCCCTCTCTCTCAGTGCAGTGTTAATGTACTGGAGTGTCCAGTCAGTGTGTCTGTATTAACCCCTCTCTCTCTCAGTGCATGGAGTGTCCAGTCAGTGTGTCTGTATTAACCCCCCTCTCTCAGTGCAGTGTTAATGTACTGGAGTGTCCAGTCAGTGTCTGTATTAACCCCTCTCTCTCTCAGTGCAGTGTTAATGTACTGGAGTGTCCAGTCAGTGTGTCTGTATGAACCCCTCTCTCTCTCTCAGTGCAGTGTTAATGTACTGGAGTGTCCAGTCAGTGTGTCTGTATGAACCCCTCTCTCTCTCAGTGCAGTGTTAATGTACTGGAGTGTCCAGTCAGTGTGTCTGTATTAACCCCTCTCTCTCAGTGCAGTGTTAATGTACTGGAGTGTCCAGTCAGTGTGTCTGTATTAACCCCTCTCTCTCTCAGTGCAGTGTTAATGTACTGTAGTGTCCAGTCAGTGTGTCTGTATGAACCCCTCTCTCTCTCTCAGTGCAGTGTTAATGTACTGGAGTGTCCAGTCAGTGTGTCTGTATTAACCCCTCTCTCTCTCAGTGCAGTGTTAATGTACTGGAGTGTCCAGTCAGTGTGTCTGTATTAACCCCTCTCTCTCTCAGTGCAGTGTTAATGTACTGGAGTGTCCAGTCAGTGTGTCTGTATTAACCCCTCTCTCTCAGTGCAGTGTTAATGTACTGGAGTGTCCAGTCAGTGTGTCTGTATGAACCCCTCTCTCTCTCAGTGCAGTGTTCATGTACTGGAGTGTCCAGTCAGTGTGTCTGTATGAACCCCTCTCTCTCTCAGTGCAGTGTTAATGTACTGGAGTGTCCAGTCACTCCACACCACAGCAGCTCTTTCAGTTCTAGACACAGCGCTGTGCTGTCCCGAGCGGGGTCGCCGCCCTGTGCCGTGTTATCTGGGGAGACGGGTTGCGCAAACCCCGTGTCTGAAACAGCGCAAACAGAGGCGGGTCCGCGGCTGTCTGGCTCGGACGCGCCGGTTCGATACCAGACACACACGTGTACCCGCCCATATCCCGCTACCCGCCCGCCAACCGCTAGTACTTTTGTCTTTATAGTTGCAAATACCTTAGTTGTCCTCGTCTCACTGACTCTCTTCCAAGGCAAAATGGAGAGAAATCACCTGCCGGTCTGGCGCGCCCTCGGGCCCTCGGGCCCTGCGCATGCGCGGGCGGGGTGAGCTGACCGCTCCGCCAGCCTATGAGGAGGGGCGGTCCGCGGGCTCGCGCCGCCCGGCTGCAGGGCTTTAGGGCGCCAGCCGCCCGCGCGCCGCACACTGCGGGGTGGAACCGCACGCGAGACAGAGGAGCCCAGCCCGACGGTCACGAGAGCAGGTCTGGACACGCGCGGTTAATTGATGATTATCGGCTTGTTAGCAGCCTGCAGGCGCCTGAATTCTGATTTCTTTCGTGTCGCATTTATAGCTTCTAAATGTTAAAAGGTGGCATTGAAATTATACAAATTTGTTTCTAGGAAGCATTTTTAAAATAGTTTTTACTTTAATCTTTCTTCTCTCTCTCTCCCTCTCCTGCATCTTCGTCTCCTCTGGTCTCCATTCCTCCCTGTCACCCCGAACTCTCACATTCTCTCTGTCCCCGTCACCCCAAACTCTCTGCCTCTCTCATCCCAATTCTCCTGCTCTCCTCCTGTCTCCCCAAACTCAATCCGTCTCTTCTCCCCCTCTGTCTCCCGCTCTCTGTCCTCCTCTCTCCTCTCTCCTGTGTCTCCTCTCTCCTCTCTCTCAGACATGGCTGTGAAGCAGGTGACAGTGGTTCTACTGTTTCTTCTCCTACAAGGTAAGAAACCGACTCTCCTGTCTCTCTCCTGACACTCCTGTCTCTCCTCCCTCTCTCTCCTGTCTCTCCTGCTCCTCTCCCAGCTGTGTTCCTGGGACTTGTCCCACTGGTCCACACTGGGCATGACATTCCCTCCCTGTTAATTCTGTATCGGGACTCTGGGATACAGAGTTGATTCCCGTTGCTGGACCTGGGAATTTAAGGGGGAGTCTGCACGTTCTGTCAGCCGGTGAGGAGTGTAGCACAAGACGCAGGATCCTGACCCCCCGATTTCCTGTGTACCCACTTATTTACTAGCTGGGGGGTTGTCAAGGGAGAGCTACGCTATCCTGTCCTGTCCTGTCCTGTCCTGTGCAGTCCTGTGCAGTCCTGTGCTGTGCTGTTCTGTGCAGTCCTGTCCTGTCCTGTCCTGTCATGTCCTCTGCTGTGCAGTGCTGTCCTGTCCGGTGCTGTACAGTCTTATCCTGTCCTGTACAGTCTTATCCTGTCCTGTGCAGCCCTGTCCTGTACTGTCCTGTACTGTCCTGTGCTGTGCAGTCCTGTTCTCTCCTGTCCTGTGCAGTCCTGTGCAGTCCTGTGCAGTCCTGTCCTGTGCAGTCCTGTGCAGTCCTGTCCTGTGCTGTCCTGTGCAGCCCTGTGTTGTCCTGTCCTCTCCTGTCGTGTGCATCCCTGTCCTGTGCTGTCCTGTCCTCTCCTGTCCTGTGCTGTCCTGTGCTGTCATACTGTTCCCCCTGTCCCCCCGCAGTCACCCTCGCGCCCGCGGCGCCCCAGGGCAGCGCGGAGGAGCCGGCCGGCGGGCTGCTGCAGCGCGCCAGCGAGGCGCTCGGGTACGTGCGCGGTCTGTACGCCGACGTGACCGACTCCGTCGCCACCTCCGAAACCTGGAAGCTCCTCAAGGAGATGCTGCCAGACGACCCCCTCGGCGAGGCCAGCAAGCTGCCCAAGTCAGTGCCTGCTCGCGGACGGGGGCCTGAGGGGGGAGCGGGGGCTCACACGCCAGACACGCCTCTCTCTCCCGTACAGGAAGTGTGTCACACGCCAGACACGCCTCTCTCTCCCGTACAGGAAGTGTGTCACACGCCAGACTCCTGTCTCTCTCCCGTACAGGAAGTGTGTCACACGGCAGACACGCCTCTCTCTCCTGTACAGGAAGTGTGTCACACGCCAGACACGCCTCTCTCTCCCGTACAGGAAGTGTGTCAGGCAGTGTGTGAGCGGCTCTCAGGCAGCGCTGGTGTGGCGCCCCTTCCTGGAGGAGTGATGCCGGGTGGGGACGTGGTCTGACCCTCTGTCCCCGTGTGTGTCTCCCCGCAGGACCATCACCAGCCAGGTGGAGGCAGTGAGCAGCGCGGTGAGGGGCTTCGCTGAAGCCTACTACGACGACCACATCAAGGACGTGGCTCAGCCCTTAGTGGGCTGGGCCAGCGCCACGGCGGTGTCCTTCTGGGACAGGCTCAAGGTCCAGTACGACCAGATCTGGACGCCCACACCGACGGCTGCCCCGGCGTCCACATAGAGTCCTGGCTGTGGGGGCTCGGGATGTCCATCCTGCGCAACCCGCCCTGCTCTCCCGAACCACACTGGCCGAGGACCAGGCGCCCGCCCGAAACCCACCGGCATCGCAGACGAGCTGGGAGCACAGGGACAATGACATTCCTACAGGGCGCAGACTGACACCCCCCCGTCTCCTAATGAATACATACGGGTAACATGCGCCCCTTTCCTGACAGCCTTTCCTAACAACAGCTCCGTCTGTTATCGGAGCCGCCCTGAATCCGGGTTTTCCCGAGTAATGCTCCCCTGGGACCTTCCCGGACCCGACGCAGCTCAGCTCCTCACTCCTTCAACACCGACCGGAGGAGAATCCCACGGACAATCGGCCTGTCCCGGAGAGTCACCCCGAAATGTTCCAGATGTGCTCCCCCTTCTCTCCCCTCTGTGCTCCTCCTGTCTACCTGTCTGTAACACCGTCGGCTTCTCAATAAACACCTGTTACCCACAGCTGTGACGCTGGTTTCTCACACGGAGAGGAGAGAGGGCAGAGCAAGTGAGCGAGGGAGGCGCACCACAGGGGCGATCGAGTGACACAGGGAGGCGCACCACAGGGGCGATCGAGTGACAGAGTTGGAGGCGCACCACAGGGGCGATCGAGTGACACAGGGAGGCGCACCACAGGGGCGATCGAGTGACACAGGGAGGCGCACCACAGGGGCGATCGAGTGACACAGGGAGGCGCACCACAGGGGCGATCGAGTGACACAGGGAGGCGCACCACAGGGGCGATCGAGTGACAGAGTGGGAGGCGCACCACAGGGGCGATCGAGTGACACAGGGAGGCGCACCACAGGGGCGATCGAGTGACACAGGGAGGCGCACCACAGGGGCGATCGAGTGACACAGGGAGGCGCACCACAGGGGTGATCGAGTGACAGAGTGGGAGGTGCACCACAGGGGCGATCGAGTGACACAGGGAGGCGCACCACAGGGGCGATCGAGTGACACAGGGAGGCGCACCACAGGGGTGATCGAGTGACAGAGTGGGAGGCGCACCACAGGGGTGATCGAGTGACAGAGTGGGAGGCGCACCACAGGGGTGATCGAGTGACACAGGGAGGCGCACCACAGGGGTGATCGAGTGACAGAGTGGGAGGCGCACCACAGGGGTGATAGAGTGACAGAGTGGGAGGCGCACCACAGGGGCGATCGAGTGACACAGGGAGGCGCACCACAGGGGTGATCGAGTGACAGAGTGGGAGGCGCACCACAGGGGCGATCGAGTGACACAGGGAGGTGCACCACAGGGGTGATCGAGTGACAGAGTGGGAGGCGCACCACAGGGGTGATCGAGTGACAGAGTGGGAGGCGCACCACAGGGGCGATCGAGTGACACAGGGAGGCGCACCACAGGGGTGATCGAGTGACACAGGGAGGCGCACCACAGGGGTGATCGAGTGACAGAGTGGGAGGCGCACCACAGGGGTGATCGAGTGACACAGGGAGGCGCACCACAGGGGCGATCGAGTGACACAGGGAGGCGCACCACAGGGGTGATCGAGTGACAGAGTGGGAGGTGCACCACAGGGGCGATCGAGTGACACAGGGAGGCGCACCACAGGGGCGATCGAGTGACACAGGGAGGCGCACCACAGGGGTGATCGAGTGACAGAGTGGGAGGCGCACCACAGGGGTGATCGAGTGACAGAGTGGGAGGCGCACCACAGGGGTGATCGAGTGACACAGGGAGGCGCACCACAGGGGTGATCGAGTGACAGAGTGGGAGGCGCACCACAGGGGTGATAGAGTGACAGAGTGGGAGGCGCACCACAGGGGCGATCGAGTGACACAGGGAGGCGCACCACAGGGGTGATCGAGTGACAGAGTGGGAGGCGCACCACAGGGGCGATCGAGTGACACAGGGAGGTGCACCACAGGGGTGATCGAGTGACAGAGTGGGAGGCGCACCACAGGGGTGATCGAGTGACAGAGTGGGAGGCGCACCACAGGGGCGATCGAGTGACACAGGGAGGCGCACCACAGGGGTGATCGAGTGACACAGGGAGGCGCACCACAGGGGTGATCGAGTGACAGAGTGGGAGGCGCACCACAGGGGTGATCGAGTGACACAGGGAGGCGCACCACAGGGGCGATCGAGTGACACAGGGAGGCGCACCACAGGGGCGATCGAGTGACAGAGTGGGAGGCGCACCACAGGGGCGATCGAGTGACAGAGTGGGAGGCGCACCACAGGGGCGATCGAGTGACACAGGGAGGCGCACCACAGGGGTGATCGAGTGACACAGGGAGGCGCACCACAGGGGTGATCGAGTGACACAGGGAGGCGCACCACAGGGGTGATCGAGTCACAGAGTGGGAGGCGCACCACAGGGGCGATCGAGTGACACAGGGAGGCGCACCACAGGGGCGATCGAGTGACACAGGGAGGCGCACCACAGGGGTGATCCAGTGATACAGGGTGACGGAGAGGTGTAAAGGAATGTCTAACACTGCAGTGTTCATCCAGCACTGTACAGCTAATACAACACTGCACAGCTAATACAACAGTGTACACCTAATACAACACTGCACAGCTAATACAACACTGCACAGCTAAAACAGCACTGTACAGCTAATACAACACTGTACACCTAATACAACACTGCACAGCTAATACAACACTGTACACCTAATACAACACTTTACACCAAATACAACACTGCACAGCTAATACAACAGTGTACAGCTAAAACAGCACTGCACAGCTAATACAACAATGCACAGCTAAAACAGCACTGTACAGCTAATACAACACTGTACACCTAATACAACACTGCACAGCTAATACAACAGTGTACACCTAATACAACACTGCACAGCTAATGCAGCACTGTACAGCTAATACAACACTGCACAGCTAATACAGCACTGTACAGCTAATACAGCACTGTACAGCTAATACAACAATGCACAGCTAATACAACAGTGTACACCTAATACAACACTGCACAGCTAATACAGCACTGTACAGCTAATACAACAATGCACAGCTAATACAACAGTGTACACCTAATACAACACTGCACAGCTAATACAGCACTGTACAGCTAATACAACACTGCACAGCTAATACAGCACTGCACTGTTAATCTAGCACAACACCGTTAGAGAGTCTAGCACTGTACACCTAATCCAGCACAATACAGCTAATACAGCACTGCACTGTTAATCTAACACTGTACAGCTAATACAGCACTGTACAGCTAATCTAATATCGTACACCTAATACAGCACTGCACTGTTAATATAACACTGCACTAGACACTACACTCTGTGGGTAAGGATCTGCGTCTGTGGCTGGAAGGTTGCCGGTTCAAATCCCACAGCCTGCAGAGGAATCCTACTCCGTTGGGCCCCTGAGCAAGGCCCTTAACCCCAACTGCTCCAGGGGCGCTGTATAAATGGCTGACCCCAAGCTTCTCTCGTCTAGAGCCCCGTGACTGGGCTGTGTGTCAGTTTGCTGGACTCCACAGGGACTAGAAGAGTCTAGAGCCTGTGACTGGGCTGTGTGTCAGTGTCCTGGACTCCACATAGACTAGAAGAGTCTAGAGCCTGTGACTGGGCTGTGTGTCAGTGTGCTGGACTCCACAGGGACTAGAAGAGTCTAGAGCCCTGTGACTGGGCTGTGTCAGTGTGCTGGACTCCACAGGGACTAGAAGAGTCTAGAGCCCTGAGACTGGGCTGTGTCAGTGTGCTGGACTCCACATGGACTAGAAGAGTCTAGAGCCTGTGACTGGGCTGTGTCAGTGTGCTGGACTCCACAGGGACTAGAAGAGTCTAGAGCCCTGTGACTGGGCTATGTGTCAGTGTACTCGAATTAGCTGTAATAGCTAATGGTCTCTGTCATGGATTGGAAATCTGGGATGTTTCAGAACCCCCAGTGTTGGCTCGGGCTGGTCCGAAGTCCAGATGGCTACATCACCTGCTCTTCTATTTACTGCTGGAGGGCTCCAGGAACACAGTAAACACTGAGGCTTAGACAAACTGACCCTTGAACCCCTGTGAATCGCTGTCCCAGCAGATGAATCGCTCCGCACAGGCCTGGAGACACTGCGCTCTAGTGCTCTAGTGCAGAATTCACAGGTCTGTGTCTCTGTAGGCAAGTCTCCTTTAAACCATCCTAAACCAGGCTCCTGGGGAGCCCCACTCCAGCCAGGTCAGAGGTCAATTCCTACCACTTGCGGTCAGTCAGACAGGCCACGTCTCACAGGTGCTTAGTGATTTTTTCTGAAACAAAACAGCCAGAGACACTCTGGCTCAAAAGATCCAACGTTCCTTCATTAAACAAATCACTTGCTTAACTGATCAATAAGCTGCAAGTGCCTCTACTAACTGGACTGGGGACCCCTGTGCTTACTGGAATGGGGCTCTCCAGGACCAGGGTTTGGGGACCCCTGTACTAACTGGACTGGGGCTCTCCGGGATCAGGGACCCCTGTACTAACTGGACAGGGGCTCTCTGGGACCAGGGACCCCAGATCTCAATAACGAACAGCAGGTGCTTGCAGCTCCAGAGAGCAAGGGTCCGAAGGGGGGCTCACACGCGCGGCGCTGTGTGGGGAGACAACGTGTCCCAGCGGACTTGGGACTGTCCTGAGTCAACACAGGGGTCAAGAGTTAAGCTGAGCTGCACGTCAGCAAGCGCTTATCACAAGTGGCCGCGCACAGGCACGAGTACATATAGGAGAGAGAGTCCGCTCCGCGCCAGCACACACAGGTATATATAGGAGAGAGGGTCTGCTCCGCGCCAGCACACACAGGTATATATAGGAGAGAGAGTCTGCTCCGCGCCAGCACACACAGGTATATATAGGAGAGAGGGTCTGCTCCGCGCCAGCACACACAGGTATATATAGGAGAGAGAGTCTGCTCCGCGCCAGCACACACAGGTATATATAGGAGAGAGAGTCTGCTCCGCGCCAGTACACACAGGTATATACAGTATAGGAGAGAGTGTCTGCTCCGCGCCAGTACACACAGGTGTATATAGTATAGGAGAGAGAGTCTGCTCTGCGCCAGCACACACAGGTGTATACAGTATAGGAGAGAGAGTCTGCTCTGCGCCAGCACACACAGGTGTATACAGTATAGGAGAGAGAGTCTGCTCTGCGCCAGCACACACAGGTGTATATAGTATAGGAGAGAGAGTCTGCTCTGCGCCAGCACACACAGGTGTATACAGTATAGGAGAGAGTGTCTGCTCTGCACCAGCACACACAGGTGTATACAGTATAGGAGAGAGAGTCTGCTCTGCGCCAGCACACACAGGTGTATACAGTATAGGAGAGAGTGTCTGCTCCGCGCCAGCAGTCCCAGTGAGAAATTGCGTGAGGAAGGAAGTCCTGATGCTCCGCTCTCCCGCAGGGCTCCTCCTGCTGGTGGGAAGGAGTCACTGCGCCCAGCGCCACCCCACAGGCCCCTGGGCTGCAGGTCTCCCAGGATGCACTGCAGAGGGACCCCCCCCTGGTGGGGAAGGAGACTCGCTCACTGACGCGCCTCGCGGCCCAGAGGCGTGGAATCCAGCGTGAAACAGGGGTTCGAGATCAGGGGGTGTGAGGGAGAAGGAAACTGGAAGGGGGACTTTGGCCCTGCCTCGTGGCTACAGGGTCCCGGGTTCGAATCCAGACCGGCACAGCTGAAACTTGGGAGCCTGCATGTTCCCCCTGCACTTCAGGCAGGGGTACGGGGGGGGTGCGGGCTATGTGTGACTGTGTCTGCTGGGTCAGGCACAAGCACAGCAGGAAGGCAGAACTAGAGCAAGCTGGTCAGTCAGTCCCGGTCTTGTTCAACCGAAAGAGCCTCTTCATAAGACCAGGGAGTGAAGACACAGGACCCTGGAGTGGGCCGAGGATGCACGGCGACGGCCTCGTTTCTCTCTCTGTGAAATACCTTCTCGCTGTGAGCCGTGAGAGGACTCCACCTAGCGGACAGAAGGTGGAACCGCTGCTGCTGCTGCTGCGCTGCGCTTTGTTAAGGGCGCCTGTCTCTCTCTCTCTCCCCAGATCCCGACCGACACCATGAACAGGCTCCTCGCCCTGGCGGTCCTCCTGGTCCTCTGCTGCTGTGGTAAGCGCTCCGAGACCCCGAGCCACTGTCCAAACACGCCTTACCCAGCCCCGTCCGGGTGTCAGCAGAGCCTGACCCGCCGGCGAGAGCGTTTGGACCCCTGCCGCTGGCGGTTCCGGACGTATCGGTCCGGCACGTCTTGGCCCAGCAGGAACGTGAGACGCGCATCACGGTGCTGCTGTTGAAAAAACTCCGCCTGCAGGCAGATTCGAGCGTACTGTGACCACGCAGCGAGGGCTCCCTGTGCACCCGTGACATTCACACGCGAGGCATTTTCTCGGGAGTACCGATCGGCTTTGCCGGGGACGTTGGCGCCGTCTTGTGGCGGCAGGCGGAACTACAGCGGCGCTGCGCGCCCCGTGCGTGTGTCTGAGACTCCCGGCCCCCCGTTAATCACCGTCCTGCTGCTCCCCCAGGCGCCGACAGTCTCCCCACAGAAGCCCCCCAGGAGGCCACGGACCCCCTGAAGACGGTCAGCGACACCCTGTGGTCTTACTATGACCACACCATGAAGACGGCCTCGGGCTGGGTGGACCAGGCCAAGAGCTGGAAACTGGACGACAAGGCCAGGTGTGTAGAGCCCCTCTCGCACTGACACCCCCACGCTCTGACGGACACCCCCACGCTCTGACTGACACTGACACACTGACTGACACTCTGACTCACTGACACACTGACTGACCCTCTGACACTCTGACTGACACACTGATGCTCTGACACTCTGACTCACTGACACTCTGACTCTCTGACTGACACTCTGACTGACACACTGATGCTCTGACACTCTGACTCACTGACTGACACTCTGACTGACACACTGATGCTCTGACACTCTGACTCTCTGACTGACACTCTGACTGACACACTGATGCTCTGACACTCTGACTCACTGACTAACACTCTGACTGACACACTGATGCTCTGACACTCTGACTCACTGACACTCTGACACTCTGACTGACACACTGATGCTCTGACACTCTGACTCACTGACACTCTGACACTCTGACTGACACTCTGGCTGACACACTGATGCTCTGACACTCTGACTCACTGACACTCTGACACTCTGACTGACACTCTGACTGACACACTGATGCTCTGACACACTGACACTCTGACTGACACTCTGACACACTGACACTCTGACACTCTGACTGCTTGAATTTCTCCCCCTCTTCCTCTTCCTCAGGAATGCTTATGAGGAGACTTCAAAGGCTGTGACCACGTACGCTGGAATCCTGAAGGACCAAGTTTACCACATCTTATTCACCCAGTAACCCCCTCCAGAACCCCCCCTGCCCCCTGCCCCCTGACCCCTGACCCCCGAGAAAGACTCTCAGCACGGGGCGCCAGCCCTGCCCCTGACACCCCTGAGGCAGCCGGGCAGCAGCCTGGACTTCTGGGAAGAGCTTTGGAGTGCCAGCTGGAGGGTCACGGGTTCACATCCGAGGTGGGGGCACAGCTTGCAGCATTGTACCCAGAATACTCCAGCTGTGCCACACGGGGACCGGACTCATGCAGAGAACAAAACAATAAAGGGGGCATCTTCAGCCCCTGTAAGTCGCTTGGGAAAAAGCCGCCGACCAACTTTATTAATTAAGCATAAGGACTACAAATTCAGAGCCTTAAGACATCCTAATCCCAGAGACAATCTCCAGTTTTCCGTAGGGTGCTATGGCTCTCTCTCTTGACGGGGGTGACATCACTGCGAGAGCAGCCCACAGACACAGAGCCGTTCGACAGCTCTCCCACGTCCTCCTCCAGTCACAGACTGCGGCCGTCTCCACAGTGTGGACGTGCGGTCCTCGGTCCTGATTCCTGACCATCACGGGTGCTTTGTGATCCGCCGCTGGGCTCTGAGCTGGAGAGCGTGAGACAAACACACCCCTCCCACACGCAGGCACACACACACACACACACACACACACACACACACACTGTCTCCCGGAATCCCTCGTCTCCTGGGGCTAGCCTGCGTGCCGCCTCGCTGAGCTCTTGCAATAAAATCTTTGCGTTTGTACAAACAGTTGTCTGGTTGTGTGTGTTCTGATCCACGATGGCTATGAACATCAACATGTGAGAAAGGTCCCGGACCAGAGCAGGACCTGGGTTTCTAGGTGGAAATACCGTCCAGACAATCAGATAGAAGCCCAGATAAACAACATGGCTGAGCAGTCTGTTCCACTCCCCCACATCTCTTTGTGTAAAGACACCCCCTCCTGTTTTCCCTGTAGTCTGCATTGGTGTGCTCTAGTTTGTGGTTCACCCTGAAGGCGCCCACTGAGTTGACTTTGATGGTTCAGAATATTTGAATCAGGCTTGAGTTGCAAGCTTTTTACTTTGTACTACATGGATTTTTTTAATGTCCTCTTCCTTTTTCATGATGCCCTCAGTCTCTCCTACAGCAGTGTCCTCAGTCTCTCCTACAGCAGTGCCCTGATGCCCTCAGTCTCTCCTACAGCAGTGTCCTCAGTCTCTCCTACAGCAGTGCCCTGATGCCCTCAATCTCTCCTACAGCAGTGCCCTGATGCCCTCAGTGTCTCCTACAGCAGTGCCCTGATGCCCTCAGTCTCTCCTACAGCAGTGCCCTGATGCCCTCAGTCTCTCCTACAGCAGTGCCCTGATGCCCTCTGTCTCTCCTACAGCAGTGTCCTGATGCCCTCTGTCTCTCCTACAGCAGTGTCCTCAGTCTCTCCTACAGCAGTGTCCTGATGCCCTCAGTGTCTCCTACAGCAGTGTCCTGATGCCCTCAGTCTCTCCTACAGCAGTGCCCTGATGCCCTCAGTCTCTCCTACAGCAGGGCCCTGATGCCCTCAGTCTCTCCTGCAGCAGTGTCCTGATGCCCTCAGTCTCTCCTACAGCAGTGCCCTGATGCCCTCAGTCTCTCCTACAGCAGGGCCCTGATGCCCTCAGTCTCTCCTACAGCAGTGTCCTGATGCCCTCAGTCTCTCCTACAGCAGTGTCCTGATGCCCTCAGTCTCTCCTACAGCAGTGTCCTGATGCCCTCAGTCTCTCCTACAGCAGTGCCCTGATGCCCTCAGTCTCTCCTACAGCAGTGCCCTGATGCCCTCAGTCTCTCCTACAGCAGTGCCCTGATGCCCTCAGTCTCTCCTGCAGCAGTGCCCTGATGCCCTCAGTCTCTCCTACAGCAGTGCCCTGATGCCCTCAGTGTCTCCTACAGCAGTGCCCTGATGCCCTCAGTCTCTCCTACAGCAGTGCCCTGATGCCCTCAGTCTCTCCTACAGCAGTGCCCTGATGCCCTCAGTCTCTCCTACAGCAGTGTCCTGATGCCCTCAGTGTCTCCTACAGCAGTGCCCTGATGCCCTCAGTCTCTCCTACAGCAGGGCCCTGATGCCCTCAGTCTCTCCTGCAGCAGTGTCCTGATGCCCTCAGTCTCTCCTACAGCAGTGCCCTGATGCCCTCAGTCTCTCCTACAGCAGGGCCCTGATGCCCTCAGTCTCTCCAACAGCAGTGTCCTGATGCCCTCAGTGTCTCCTACAGCAGTGTCCTGATGCCCTCAGTCTCTCCTACAGCAGTGCCCTGATGCCCTCAGTCTCTCCTACAGCAGGGCTCTGATGCCCTCAGTCTCTCCTACAGCAGTGTCCTCAGTCTCTCCTACAGCAGTGACCTGATGTCCTCAGTCTCTCCTACAGCAGTGCCCTGATGCCCTCAGTCTCTCCTGCAGCAGTGTCCTGATGCCCTCAGTCTCTCCTACAGCAGTGACCTGATGCCCTCAGTGTCTCCTACAGCAGTGCCCTGATGCCCTCAGTGTCTCCTACAGCAGTGTCCTGATGCCCTCAGTCTCTCCTACAGCAGTGCCCTGATGCCCTCAGTCTCTCCTACAGCAGGGCTCTGATGCCCTCAGTCTCTCCTACAGCAGTGTCCTCAGTCTCTCCTACAGCAGTGCCCTGATGCCCTCAGTCTCTCCTGCAGCAGTGCCCTGATGCCCTCAGTCTCTCCTACAGCAGTGCCCTGATGCCCTCAGTCTCTCCTACAGCAGTGCCCTGATGCCCTCAGTCTTTCCTACAGCAGTGCCCTGATGCCCTCAGTCTCTCCTACAGCAGTGACCTGATGCCCTCAGTCTCTCCTACAGCAGTGTCCTCAGTCTCTCCTACAGCAGTGACCTGATGCCCTCAGTCTCTCCTACAGCAGTGTCCTCAGTCTCTCCTACAGCAGTGCCCTGGTGTCTTCAGTGCTCATTCCACTACGTGATTTGATTTAGGATCTTATTCTCAGAGAAACTTCTGTGGTATGGTGCAAATTCTAATGTTGTCCACCTGAAGTTGCTGTTTCACCTTTTACATATTACAGCTTTTAAAGATACTCTATATAGACATATACATATAGAAATGTACACCGTACACACTCACTGACACATACACGCAAACGCTGTGCACACAAAAATGCTGTGGGCTAAAAATGTTGAACCTCTCCCCCACACGTGTGTTGGACCTGAGATCCAGTGGGGTTTTGCACAGCTGCGCACTCACACACACACTCACACACACAGCTCTGCGGTGTGACCTTGGGAGATTAGATCTGGGGTGCTTCTGTCGGGGTGTCAGCTGCTGGCTGCGCAGTCCTTCCCACTGCAGGGAGGGGGAGGCTGTCAGGTCTGGGGGTACAAATACAGGCACTGCGCCCCCCCGACACACTGAGGATCACACAGTAAACACACAGACATGAGGGTCATTCTGCTGGCGGTGGTGCTGGTGTTGGGCTGTGCAGGTAATTATCGCCAGTGCTACCGCACTGCTGTGATCACTGAGAACTGCATAAGGGGTTCACTCACTGTGACAGGGGGTCACATACTGAGACAGGGGTTCACATACTGAGACAGGGGGTCACTCAGTGTGACAGGGGTTCACTCACTGTGACAGGGGTTCACATACTGAGACAAGGGTTCACCCAGTGTGACAGGGGTTCACTCACTGTGACAGGGGTTCACTCACTGAGACAGGGGTTCACTCAGTGTGACAGGGTTTCACTCACTGTGACAGGGGTTCACATACTGAGACAGGGGTTCACATACTGAGACAAGGGTTCACCCAGTGTGACAGGGGTTCACTCACTGTGACAGGGGAGACACGGAAGCCCTCCAGCACCGGACTGGGTTTGTGTGCACAGTCAGCAGTGACACTGTCGCTGCCCTCTGCCTCTCTCAGGGGCAGTCCCAGTGGAGGATGAGCGCATCGTGAACGGGTTCGAGTGTCGCCCCCACTCTCAGCCCTGGCAAGTCTTCCTCACCTACAATGGGGGGAACCGCTGGTGCGGGGGCTCCCTGATCAACCAGCGGTGGGTAGTGTCAGCGGCTCACTGTTACAAACCGTGAGTATCCCAGCCTGTCTGTCTCTCCACCTGTTAATGTACTGGAGTGTCCAGTCAGTGTGTCTGTATTAACCCCTCTCTCTCTCAGTGCAGTGTTAATGTACTGAAGTGTCCAGTCAGTGTGTCTGTATTAACCCCTCTCTCTCTCAGTGCAGTGTTAATGTACTGGAGTGTCCAGTCAGTGTGTCTGTATTAACCCCTCTCTCTCTCAGTGCAGTGTTAATGTACTGGAGTGTCCAGTCAGTGTCCAGCTGGTCAGCTTGTCTCTCTCTCAGGCCCAGCTCTCTGGAAGTCCACCTCGGAGAACATGACACGACCCGGGTCGAGGGTACAGAGCAGCGGTTCTGGGTGTCCAAGGCCATCCCCCACCCCTTCTACAACTCCCAGACCCTGGACAATGACATCATGCTGATCAAGCTGGCCCAGCCTGCCCAGTTCACCCAGTATGTGCGCCCCATCGCACTGCCCACCAGCTGCCCCCCGCCGGGCACCCAGTGCTTGGTGTCGGGTTGGGGCAATCTGATCACCAACGGGGGTAAAGACAGCATTAATTTGAGCAGTAGTAACACTAGTAATAGGGTCAGTAATAACAGTAGTAATAGAGAGGGTATTAACAATAATAATACATACAGTTATAACAGAAATAGTAACAATAGGAAAAGAGACAGTAGGAAGAATAGTAATAGAGAAGTTAATAACAGTAGTTTTAGGGACAGTTATAACAAACAGTAACAACAGTAAAAGAGATGGTAATAACATTGGTGAATAGGGACAGTCATAACAGAAACAGTAACAGTAGTAATATGGGCAGTAAGAACAGCAGTAAGGACAATATTAGAATGGAACTAACAAAAGAAATAAAGACTGTAACAGCAGTAATAACAATAGTAATAAGGACAGTAATAACAACAGTCATAACTAGTAAAAGGGACAATTATAACAGAAATTTTAGCAACAGTAATAGGGGCAGTAATAACAGCAGTAATGATGGTAATTAACACAGTAATAACATCATTAAGGACAGTAGTATTTGGAACAGTTGCAAACCAGGCCCATTCTAAACTGATCCCATTATTAACCAGCGCAGTGTGCCTGCTGTCTTCCAGTCCAGTACCCCCACACCCTGCAGTGCCTGGACCAGCCCATTATCGATGACGACACCTGCCGCCGCGCCTACCCCTACTACTACACTGACAACATGGTATGTTCCGGATTCATGCAGGGCGGAGCCAGCAGCTGCCAGGTGAGTCAGTGTCCAGTCACTAGCTTCCAGGTCTCACTGTCCTCAGTGCCAGTGTTAGCCAGTGTCCAGTGTCCAATGTCCAGTGTCCAGTCCTCAGTGTCAGCCAGTGTCCAGTGTCCAGTCCTCAGTGTCAGTGTCAGCCAGTGTCCAGTCACCAGTATTAACTCGTCTCTCTCCCTCTCTCAGGGTGACTCGGGGGGCCCCCTGGTCTGTAACGGGCAGCTGCAGGGCGTGGTGTCCTGGGGGTACGACTGTGCCGAGCCTGGACACCCCAGTGTCTACGTGCGTGTGTGCCGCTACAACGACTGGATCAGGGACGTCATGGCGTACAACTGAGAGCTGGCGCCAGCCTCTCTCCGGCTGCGCCTCGCTGTCTGAAATAAAGACGATACACCGTGCGCAGACACGCGGGCTCTGCTTCCGTTCTTGGTAAACGTGGTGCTCAGAGGGCTTGCTGTGTGCTCGCTCTCACCCGACTTCACACCCGACTGGACCCTGGTCCTGTAGGAGAAAACAAATACGAGGTTTACTTATTTATTAGTATCTGTTCACAGTACTCTCTCTATCAGATAGATACAGTAGTATCTGTTCACAGTACTCCCTCTATCAGATAGATACAGTAGTATCTGTTCACAGTGCTCTCTCTATCAGATAGATACAGTAGTATCTGTTCACAGTGCTCTCTCTATCAGATAGATACAGTAGTATCTGTTCACAGTACTCCCTCTATCAGATAGATACAGTAGTATCTGTTCACAGTGCTCTCTCTATCAGATAGATACAGTAGTATCTGTTCACAGTACTCCGTCTTTCAGATAGATACAGTAGTATCTGTTCACAGTGCTCCCTCTATCAGATAGATACAGTAGTATCTGTTCACAGTACTCCCTCTATCAGATAGATACAGTAGTATCTGTTCACAGTACTCCCTCTACCAGATAGATACAGTAGTATCTGTTCACAGTGCTCTCTCTATCAGATAGATACAGTAGTATCTGTTCACAGTGCTCTCTCTATCAGACAGATACAGTAGTATCTGTTCACAGTGCTCTCTCTATCAGACAGATACAGTAGTATCTGTTAGCAGTATATTAGTATCTTTCAGCAGTAAGATCTCCTTCACACAAACACCTCTCCCCCTGAACGTCATGAGGGAATTTGGAATCAATCAGCAGTATTATTTATTAACTAATTAACGCCAGCCATTTGCAAAGAGTAAAAGAGAATGGTCTTTGTCACTCTCTACTGGCACAGAAGCCTGAGAAGAATGAAAATAAAAATTCAGGTTACACACTACTACTCACGTTTGTGGAGGGTTCAAAATATTTTTGTATTAAAGTGGGTGTAGAAACCAAGAGATTCGAGCCTGAAGTGTTCGCTCGTCCAGCCAAGCTTTACTGTATGCAAACAAGGAACCACAATAAGCACCATAATAGTTATAGTACCGATCGCAGCTCAAAGTTGATATGGTCCTACAGAACTTATATATACGTTCCCCCCCCACACCCCCCTCCTCCTCCCTCCTGTCTTTGATGTAACCGAAGGAAATAGAAACCTTCCTTTGTCATCAGGAGCTTAGTGTGAACATGTACCATTTGGGTAAACATTCACCATTTGGGGGTCAGTACAGGTGGGAAGGCCTCTGTGATCAAGCAGGCGTGATGGTTACAGTTCAGCATGGAAAAGCCCTTAGCAGGCTCCATCATGGGGGAGAGGGTGGGGGTGCGACCGTGCTTGTTTTCCCAAGAGGAACTGCATTTACAAGTAAGAACAGGTGGCACTACTTTACACAAAGAGTGGTGGGAGTGTGGAACAAGCTCCCCAGCCATGGTGTTGAAGCCCATAGCCTGGATTCCTTCAAGAAACGGCTTCATAAGGTCCTGGGATCAATTAACTACTAACGACGGAGTAGCTCCATTTTCTTGAGGATTCCCTCTTTTTTAAATTCCTGGAGTCATGGTTAATCTGCCCACTCAGGCATGAGGAGCAGGAGTGTGTGGGCTGGCCCAGGTGCAAGGCTCCCACGCCTCTGGCTGACCCCGCTCTCAGAGGGGCCTAAGAATAGCCTGTGTTGCCCCTCCTCAACGCCGCAGGGGCAGGTGTGCAGATAAGGCCCGCCTGTGCACAGGTGCAGGGGGCTGTATATTAGTGCCCTGCTCCTCGCCAGACCCCCAGTGCAGCACCCAGCTCAGGTGAGATGAGGAGATTCCTGTTCGCAGTGCTGGTCGCCACTGCAGGTGAGGGAAACACACCTGTCGGTCTGTCTCTCTGTCTGTCTGCCTGACTGTCTCTGACAGACATTTACACTACAAATACTTTATAGGACATTTATATACAGCATAAAACACATAGAACATTATTGAGAGACAGGCTCACTGTCTGTTCCTCAGGCTGGGACAGGAGATCACACACTGTATTATTATTATTGAGAGACAGGCTCACTGTCTGTTCCTCAGGCTGGGACAGGAGATCACACACTGTATTATTATTATTACTGAGAGACAGGCTCACTGTTCCTCAGGCTGGGACAGGAGATCACACACTGTATTATTATTATTGAGAGACAGGCTCACTGTCTGTTCCTCAGGCTGGGACAGGAGATCACACACTGTATTCTTATTATTATTGAGAGACAGGCTCACTGTCTGTTCCTCAGGCTGGGACAGGAGTAGCAGGATTGGGAGTTGCTGTGATTTTGGCAGGTGTGTGAATTCTGGGATAAGATTTGTTAATTTGGGGAAGACTGTGCCTTCTCTCTCAGTGCCTTCACTGCCAGCTCAAAACTCCCAGATGAGCTGATGGTGAGACCGAGATATGTGTAGCTGGATGTTGCTCCAGTGTGTTGTTGAGTGTGAAGTTGTACTTTCCCTGAGTACTGACTTTCTTCTGGAAAACCATGACGCAGGTCTTGTCCAGACTGACTCTCTCTGTGCTCGATCTCTCGTGACTGTGGCTCTGTGCTCTGTGCCAGTGGCCAGCGCCCCTGGTGGAGATGATGACAAGATTATCGGGGGGTACGAGTGTCGCCCCCACTCCCAGCCCTGGCAGGTCTACCTCACCTACGACAACGGGCAGCGCTGGTGTGGGGGGTCCCTGATCAACGAGTGGTGGGTGGTGTCAGCTGCACACTGCTACATACCGTGAGTCCTGTTGTGTGTCCACTACACACTGCTACACACCGCTACACTGCTACACACTGCTGGACGCTGTTAGACACTGCTACACACTGCGAGTCCTCTGCCCGCCTGTGTCGCAGCAGGGGTCGTGCTGTGTGCTTGTGTGTCTGTGTCTCTTACGGTCCAACACACTGAGCCCCCTCCCCGCCCCCCCCAGACCGCCGCGCCTGGAGGTGCACCTGGGCGAGCACCACCTGTTCCGGGACGAGGGCTCCGAGCAGCACATTCCAGCAGCCAAGGTCATCCGACACCCCGGCTACAACGAGCGCACCACCGACAACGACTTCATGCTGATCAAACTGCGGCAGGCGGCACGCCTCAACCAGTACGTCCAGCCCATCGCCCTGGCGACCAGCTGCGTCACCGCGGGGACCCCGTGCCTCGTCTCCGGGTGGGGCAACCAGCTGACCAATGACGGTGAGGGGTGGAGCCTGGAAGGGGTCTGAGGGAGGGCTCTGTTTCCCTGGAGACAGAGGAAGTGCTGTTGTCCGAAAAGCAGGCAGATAAACAGAGACAAGGCAATGTGGGAAAGAGATTTTTCTTTCTTTGGCATGCAGTATACACTGTATAAACCGCAGTAATTCTGTGGTCTGTGTCCATCTGTCTCGACACCTGTCGCTCTTTCTTCCTCTCGCCCCTGTCCCCATTGGTTGTGACCCTTTGCCCTCTGTGTGACCTTTGCCCTCTGTGCGTGACCTTTGCCCTCTGTGTGCGCTCTAGTGAACTACGCCTCGGTGCTGCAGTGCCTGAACCTGCCGGTCCTCAGCGATGACATTTATTCTCTGTGAGACCTTTCCCCTCTGTGTGATAGTTTCCCCCATGTGTGACCTTTTCCCCCTGTGTGTGACCCCTGCCCTCTGTGTGTGACCCCTGCCCTCTGTGTGACCTTTGCCCTCTGTGTGCGCTCTAGTGAACTACGCCTCGGTGCTGCAGTGCCTGAACCTGCCGGTCCTCAGCGATGGCCAGTGCAGGAGCTCCTATGGCAGTCAGATCACCCAGAACATGTTCTGCGCCGGGTACCTGGAGGGGGGCAAGGACTCCTGCCAGGTGAGCCCGCGGGCACAGACAAGCCTGCCGCCCAGCCCGGTCGGACGAGTCCACACTGACCCCCCGCCCTCTCTCTCTCTCTCTCTCAGGGTGACTCTGGGGGCCCCCTGGTCTGCAACGGGCAGCTGCAGGGCGTGGTGTCCTGGGGGTACGGCTGTGCCCAGAGTGGGTACCCCGGCGTCTACGCCAAGGTCTGCCGCTACACTGCCTGGGTGGAGCACATCCTGGCCACGAGCTGAGGGGCCCCGCGGGGCTCCAGGCAGGGGCCAGCGCTGCCCATCTACCTGCTCCTCTCCGGGCCACACGACTCATGTAACAACCCCCCCCACCCGTGTGACCACCAGCCACAATAAACGAGCAGCCCGACTTGTGTCTTTGCCCCTCTCCTGTCTCTCGCTCCCCTTGACGGGACTCCCAGCATGCACCGAGCTGAGCCGCAGGGCGTTGGCTTCACCACTAGGGAGATTTCAGGGGACCCCGGGAGAACTGTGGGAGACTGCCCTGGTGTGAGGGGCAATAAGCTTAGCAGACAGAGGGGGGGGGCAGTGTTGTTCGTGGGGGTGGGGGGGGGATCGGGGGCAGCAGTTGATTGTCCCAACAAGACGGGGGTCACAGGCGGAAGGTGAGTTTTAATCAGCCAGGTGAGAGGGCACTGGCTCCACAGGTGACCAGGTGCAGTGTCTTTCTCCAGCCACAACCCTCCACCCAGCCTGGGACGCTGGCTCCCACTCTACATTCCCAGTCGGCTTCCCAGTCTACAAGCACCGAACCACGGACAGAGTCGCAGGGGCAGTGACGCTCGTAACACTCATCTACTCTGAAGGGAAAACACCGGTCCTGACCCTTGACCTCTGACCACCTAACTCTGAACTCTGACTCCTCTCCTGAACTGTAACCCCTGCGGCTCACCTCGGCCCTATACTCAACACTGAACCTCTAGTGCTGACACCGGGATCGAGACCCTGGTCCCTTATCCCGAGTCCTGCTCTCTGACCTCTGGCCCCTGACCTCTAGGTGGCGTTTATAAAGAAAACAAGCACAATGTTTCGGCTGTGGAGCTTCCTCAGACTCTCTTTACCTTCCGGCCTGGAACGAGCCCTTCCCTGCTCCGTGGTGACAGAAATTGCCCTACTGTATATCCACAGCAGCTGCCAGTGTCCCATGAGAAAGAACAGGGAAAGCACGCGCAGAGCTGCACTGCGGGAGTCGGGGTATTACCCTCAGACACACGGGCACACACTCACAGGCGCAAAGCCGAGGCAACTGCGAGGCGTCTGTGCCCTTGAACAAGGTTCGGGTTTAGGTGGATGACAGATGGACTGCCCGACCAATGACAGCAAGGCCTGCATCTGCTTTTGTCTGCCTGACCAGCCAACCAGACGGCTCGAAGGGGCTGCCTGCCCCTCCCCTGGGGCTCGTGTGGGCGGAGCAGAGACCGATCCCCGCCCACTGGCGTTTCAGGTGTCAGTGTCAGAAACAGGACAACATGCAGAGGGACTTCATTAAAGAGCTTTATTGTTCCTTCAGTCATTTCCCCAGCCAAGGAAGTCACTGTAGCTTTCCTTCCTTTGTCTAGCTCAAGGAGAGAGAGGGGAGAGAGAGAGGAGAGAGAGGAGATAGGAAGAGAGGGGAGAGAGGGGAGAGAGGGGAGAGAGGGAGGGAAGAGGAGAGAGGGTAGTGAGGGAGATAGGGAAGAGGAGAGAGAGGAGAGAGAGGAGATAGGGGAGAGAGGGGAGGAGGGGGAGAGGAAAGAGATAGGAGATAGGGAGAGTGGAGAGAGTGGAGAGAGAGGGGAGAGAGGAGATAGGGGAGAGAGGGGAGAGAGGGGAGAGAGGGAGATAGGGAAGAGGAGAGAGGGAGAGAGGTGGGCTCAGTTGGCAGCCATGGTGCTGGTGATCCAGGACAGCAGGCTGCAGATCTTGGTGTAGACGCCAGGGTAGCCGGGTTGAGCACAGCCCTGACCCCAGGACACCAGGCCCTGCAGCTCTCCTCCGCACACCAGGGGGCTGCCGGAGTCGCCCTGCGGGGACACACAGAGAGGCCGGGCTGCTGATTCAGCGGCTGACAGCGCCTCCTGCTGGCAGGGGTCTGGCAGGACAGGGGCTCCAGCAGAAACTGGGCCAGGGAGGAGCATGGTGCTGGCCCAGTTCCAGCACAGATCCGGACCTTTCAGAGTCACGGCCACAGAACAGGAAGCGCCCGTTTAATAAACGACGTCGACGTCAGACCTGCTGAACGACGTTTTGATTGTTATGGAAATCTAAGGGTGCAATGAATACAGGCTCAGAAACGTGAGAACTGAGACTTGCTCAGCGCTGCCCCCTGGGGGGCGGGGGCAAGAGTGTACAGTGAGCGGTGTGGCGGTACACACATTGCAGGCGTCTCTCCCTCCTTCCAGGTAGCCAGCGCACATCATGGTGCTGGTGATCATCCCAGGATAGGCTGTCTCACACTGGGCCTGGCTGAGGACAGGAACCTCCAGACACTGCAGGACAGTGGCACCATTCGCTTGGGGAGAGAGAGGAGAGAGAGACAGGAGAGTGAGAGAGGAGAGAGAGGAGAGAGAAAGACAGGAGAGTGAGAGAGGAGAGAGAGGAGAGAGAGACAGGAGAGTGAGAGAGGAGAGAGAGGAGAGAGAGAGACAGGAGAGTGAGAGAGGAGAGAGAGGAGAGAGACAGGAGAGTAAGAGAGGAGAGAGAGACAGGAGAGTAAGAGAGGAGAGAGAGGAGAGAGAAAGACAGGAGAGTGAGAGAGGAGAGAAAGACAGGAGAGTGAGAGAGGAGAGAGAGACAGGAGAGTAAGAGAGGAGAGAGAGGAGAAAGAGAAAAGAGCAGAGAATTTCAAGAGCAGAGAGGGAGAGAAATAAGAAAAAGATGAGAGAGGAGAGTGAGAGTAGAGAGGAGAGAGAGTCAGAGGAGGACAGGAGGAGAGGGGGAGACACAGAGGAGTTAAGACCTGACCCCCCCTCCTCACCTCCGTCCGTCTGCATGCTGCCCCAGCCTGACACCACACAACTCTGCCCCGCTCTGGGGCAGCCTGAGGGCAGGCTGATGGGCCGCACGGCGCCGGTGAGCCGGGCCGGGTGGAAGAGCTTGATCATCATGATGTCGTGGTCCAGGGTCTGGTAGTCGTAGGAGGGGTGCCACACGATGGTGTTGGTCTTCATCAGCTGCTCCGTGCCCTCGAACCTGCGCACGTTGTGTTCTCCCAGAATCACCTGCATGTAGTAGGGGCTGCGAGTGGGGAGAGGAGAGGAGAGCCCGTGTACACAGTGCACCAGACCCGCCAGCCTCTCCTCCGCGGTACAGGCACGAGGGCGTTACTCACTTGTACCAGCAGTGGGCGACGGAGAGCACCCACTGGTCGTTGATGAGGACACCCCCGCAGAAGTGATAGCCGTAGTTGAGGGAGGCCATCCAGGGCTTGGAGTTCGGGGTGCACTCCTGTCCCCCAATGATCCTCCCGTCCTCCATGGGGACGGCCACTGTAAGAGACCCACAGTCCGTCAGGACACGCCTTTTCTCAACATGTGGGACTGGACAAACTAGCAGCAGCAACTGTACCAGTAATATCAGGAGTCATAACATCAGCAGCAGTAATAACAGTACCAGCAGCAGTAACAGTGTCAGTAATAAGAGTATCAGCAGCAGAAACAGTATCAGTAATATTAGGAGTAATAACATCAGCAGTAGTAATAACAGCAGTAATGAGCGTAGCAGCAGCAGTAACAGTATCAGTAATATCAGTAGTAATAACAGCAGCGGTAGTAATAACAGTAGTAATAAGAGTATGATCAGCAGTAACAGTATCAGTAACAAGAGCAGCAGCAGCAGTAACAGTATCAGTAATATCAGTAGTAATAACAGCAGCAGTAGTAATAACAGTAGTAATAAGAGTATCAGCAGCAGTAACACTATCAGTAATATCAGTAGTAATAACAGCAGCAGTAGTAATAACAGTAGTAATAAGAGTATCAGCAACAGTAACAGCTGCTGCAGCTCCTCTCTTTTTACCAGCAGCTCCGAAGAACAGTAGCAGAACCAGGTCTCTCATCATGTCCAGCAGGTGTGGGCGGTGTGATTCGGGAGGCAGAAGACCTGTGCCTGTCTTTTATACCCCTCTCCCCTCTCCCTGGTTAATGGATAACCTACACAATCGCACTTTCTCTTCTTAAACAAGCGCAGGACCTGACTGTCGGAGCTGAAGTTGTTTATGAAGAAAAGAGAAAAGTCCCCAGACCAGGGTAGGTCATGGGCAGGCTGAGCCACATGGCAGTCTCACACAGCTCAGGGTCAGCCCAGGGCCAGCGCAGGGCCATCTGACAGCCAGTGTAAGATCAGCCCAGGGGAGATCGAGGTCAGACTAGGGCCAGATCGGGGTCACACAAGGGTCAGCCAGGGCAAACTCAGGATAAGATCAGGGCCAGATCAGAGTCAGCCCAGTATTGTCTCAAGAGTCTTCCTGGGGTCACCTGAACCCTGAGCTGACCGTGCTGTCATGGTTTCACCCACAGCTGGTGTCATGAGTTACTGTACCAGCCTCTCTGTGCCCAAACCTGCACTCACTGGGCTTTACTGCACTGCACTGTGCTCTTACCCTGATCTCACTGGGCTTTACTGCACTGCACTGTGCTCTTACCCTGATCTCACTGGGCTTTACTGCACTGCACTGTGCTCTTACCCTGATCTCACTGGGCTTTACTGCACTGCACTGTGCTCTTACCCTGATCTCACTGGGCTTTACTGCACTGCACTGTGCTCTTACCCTGATCTCACTGGGCTTTACTGCACTGTACTGTGCTTTTACTCTGATCTCACTGGGCTTTACTGCCCTGTACTGTGCTTTTACTCTGATCTCACTGGGCTTTACTGCACTGCACTGTGCTCTTACCCTGATCTCACTGGGCTTTACTGCACTGTACTGTGCTTTTACTCTGATCTCACTGGGCTTTACTGCCCTGTACTGTGCTTTTACCCTGATCTCACTGTGATTTACTGCACTGTACTGTGCTTTTCCCCTTCTCTGCCTGGGCTGTATTACCAGTATTACTGCGGAGTGGCACGGCAGACACAGTAAGTGAAGACAGAACCGCCCCCTGTCCCAGTGCAGGTTAGCAGAGGTGTGGTGCCAGCTGTGCCAGGTGCTGTCTGCGTGTCTCCACAAGGCTGGGAGTGTCCCAGCTGCTGCAGGAGCGCAGGGCCCTGTTCCTGGGTGGGTGATTGCGCCACAGCGCTGCGTGTCGGTAAGCAGGGGTGCGCAGAGCCCCTCTGAGGACTATAAAGCACAGGCTGGTCAAGCCCCTCTTACAGTCGGGCTGAAGATTTAGTGTTGGCAGTATGATCTCCTTCCTCGTGTTGGTGCTCCTGGGAGTCACAGGTAATGACACAAAGAACCAGACTCTCACAGACACACAGAGACAGACAGACTCTCACAGACACACAGAGACAGACAGGCTCTCACAGACACACAGAGACAGGTTCTCACAGACACACAGAGACAGACAGGTTCTCACAGACACACAGAGACAGACTCTCACAGACACACAGAGACAGACAGGTTCTCACAGACACACAGAGACAGACAGGCTCTCACAAACACACAGAGACAGGACCTTACAGACACAGAGAGACAGACTCTCACAGACACACAGAGACAGACAGGCTCTCACAGACACACAGAGACAGGACCTCACAGACACATAGAGACAGACAGGCTCTCACAGAAACACAGAGACAGACAGGCTCTCACAGACACACAGAGACAGACAGGCTCTCACAGACACACAGAGACAGACAGGCTCTCACAGAAACACAGAGACAGACAGACACTGATGTTTGATAGACAGACATAGATCTCAGACAGACACAGATCTCAGAGAGTCAGACACACACCGATCTCAGAGAGTCAGACAGAAGCAGGAGCAGGTGATGCACAGACGTTCAGGAGGCCAGTGCCAGACAGCAGCAGGTAGACGGTGTGATTCTCACACTTCTTGAGGTCTGTCCCACTCTCTCCTGACTCCAGCTGCGGCTCCAGTGGAGGATGACAAGATCATCGGAGGATATGAGTGCCGGCCACACTCCCAGCCCTGGCAGGCCTCTCTGAATGCGGGGTACCACTTCTGTGGGGGCTCCCTCATCAATGACCAGTGGGTGATCTCTGCTGCCCACTGCTGGCTCAAGTGAGTGTGCTGGGATCGCACCAGGGAATGAGCTGGGAATAACTAGGATCCTTCCATAGAGTGTGTTAGGATAACTGGAATAGTACCAGTGTCAGAATATTGATTTTCCATGGATATGTGCAGGAGTGTGCTGGGATTGTGTAAGTGAGGCACTGAACAAGCACTGATGAGTGAGCTTGGAATGCTCTGACAGCACTAGAGACTCCAGTCAGTGTGTCTGTATTAACCCCTCTCTCTCTCTCAGTGCAGTGTTAATGTACTGGAGTGTCCAGTCAGTGTGTCTGTATGAACCCCTCTCTCTCTCAGTGCAGTGTTAATGTACTGGAGTGTCCAGTCAGTGTGTCTGTATTAACCCCTCTCTCTCAGTGCAGTGTTAATGTACTGGAGTGTCCAGTCAGTGTGTCTGTATTAACCCCTCTGTCTCTCAGTGCAGTGTTAATGTACTGGAGTGTCCAGTCAGTGTGTCTGTATTAACCCCTCTCTCTCTCAGTGCAGTGTTAATGTACTGGAGTGTCCAGTCAGTGTGTCTGTATGAACCCCTCTCTCTCTCAGTGCAGTGTTAATGTACTGGAGTGTCCAGTCAGTGTGTCTGTATTAACCCCTCTCTCTCAGTGCAGTGTTAATGTACTGGAGTGTCCAGTCAGTGTGTCTGTATTAACCCCTCTCTCTCTCAGTGCAGTGTTAATGTACAGTGAGTGTCTCTCTGCCTGTAGTCCCTATTCCCAGATGGTCATACTGGGAGATCACCACATCTGGGAGTACGAGGGCACAGAGCAGTACATGTCAGTGCAGAGCATCTACTGGCACCAGAGCTACGACTACCAGACCATGGACCACGACATCATGCTGCTGAAGCTGACTCAGCGCGTCTCCATCAACGCCTACGTCAGCCCTGTCGCCCTGCCCTCCGCCTGCCCCGCCCCGGAGGACTGGTGCGTCGTGTCCGGCTGGGGCAACATCGCCACGGACGGAGGTACGAGTGTGCCCTCCTTACTGCGCGCCTGGCGGTGATGGCCCTCGCGGGGTCTGTCCGGGGTCCCTCGAGTCCCACAGGCTCTGCACAGAAACTGGGACTGGCGGGGAGTAGCTGAACAGGACCCGCGCTAGGAGGATGGCACAGGGGCGAGAGGGAGTGGTGGGGCGGGCAGCCTGAGACAGCAATGTGTGCAGTAGAGTGCATGAACCCCTCTCCTCCTCTCCTGCTCTCCTGCTCCCCTTCCTCTCTCTAATCTCTCTCCTCTGCTCCTCTCCTCCTCATGAACCCCTCTCCTCCTCTCCCGCTCTCCTGCTCCCCTTCCTCTCTCTAATCTCTCTCCTCTGCTCCTCTCCTCCTCATGAACCCCTCTCCTCCTCTCCCGCTCTCCTGCTCCCCTTCCTCTCTCTAATCTCTCTCCTCTGCTCCTCTCCTCCTCATGAACCCCTCTCCTCCTCTCCTGCTCTCCTGCTCCCCTTCCTCTCTCTAATCTCTCTCCTCTGCTCCTCTCCTCCTCATGAACCCCTCTCCTCCTCTCCTGCTCTCCTGCTCCCCTTCCTCTCTCTAATCTCTCTCCTCTGCTCCTCTCCTCCTCATGAACCCCTCTCCTCCTCTCCTGCTCTCCTGCTCCCCTTCCTCTCTCTAATCTCTCTCCTCTGCTCCTCTCCTCCTCCTCTCCTTCCTCTCTCTCCTCTTCTCCTCTCTCCACTCTTCTTCCTCTCTCTCCTCTTTCTCCTCTCCTTCATCTCTCCTCCTCTCCCTCGTCACCTCCTCTCTCCTCTCTCTCCTCTCGCTCCAGTCTTCAACCCCTTCAACTTGCAGTGTGTGGACGTGCCCGTCCTGAGCCAGCGAGACTGTGACAACTCCTATCCTGGCATGATCACCAGCACCATGCTGTGCGCCGGGTACCTGGAGGGTGGCAAGGACGCTTGCCAGGTGAGTCAGTGGCCAGCTGTGGGGGGTGAAGGAGGCTGTGCTACCCTCTCTGTCTCTCTGAAAGGCTCTGTCCATCGGGTTGTAAGGAGTTAGTTGAGCCCAGGATCTCATTCTGGCGGTTTTTGAGAGACTCCTACAACATGGTGGGGCAGTGTGTTTCATACTCCCACAGCTCCTGTGCCTCCTGTTCTCCGTTTTACACGCACTTGTGTGTTCAGATGTTGTTCTCCACTCTAACGGGCCTGAATTGGACTCTGGCAGGGGGACTCCGGTGGGCCGCTGGTGTGTAACCGGCAGCTTCAGGGCATCGTGTCCTGGGGGTACGGCTGTGCTGAGCCCAACCACCCTGGCGTCTACACCAAGGTCTGTGCCCTGCTGCCCTGGATCAATGACATCATCTCCACCTACTAGGCACCACAGCAACCAGATCCCACGGTGACACCAGTGCCTCCCTCCCTCCTCTCCCCCTCGGCCCCTGGCCAGGACACGACCCCTGGTGTCTCCCGGAGCCTTGGGATGACATCATGTCAGCGACCCTAAATAAACAGACTTCCTCCAAGCTGCTGCCCTGCCTCATTTGTATGTCAAAAAAAAGAAAAAAAAAAGAAACGTTTTCTGTGTAAATGAAAAAAATAAAACTGGGCTAATTCTGAACCATTACTCTTCAAGACAAGTCCAGTTCTACAACATGCAACACAAATCATACTAAAAAAATTATAAAGATAATGATACAGTCCTGTAATAGTTTTATACATTACAGTCAGTGTTCAGTAAAGACACGGGCCTGTAATAGTCACTATGCTTCATGAGGAAAATATTACAGTCAGTGTTCAGGAACGACACAGTCCTGTAATAGTCACTGTGCTTCATTATTAAAATATTACAATCAGTGTTCAGTAAAGAGACAGTCCTGTAGTAGTCACAGTGCTTCATGTGTAAAATATTACAGTCAGTGTTCAGTAAAGACACAGTCCTGTAATAGTCACTGTGCTTCATTATTAAAATATTACAGTCTGAGTTCAAGAAAGACATAGTCCTGTAATAGTCCCTGTGCTTCATGAGGAAAATATTAGTCAGTGTTCAGTAAAGACACAGTCCTGAAAAAGTCAATGCGCTTCATTATTAAAATATTACAATCAGTGTTCAGTAAAGACACAGTCCTGTAATAGTCACTGTGCTTCATGAGTAAAATATTACAGTCAGTGTTCAGTAAAGACACAGTCCTGAAAAAGTCAATGCGCTTAATTATTAAAATATTACAATCAGTGTTCAGTAAAGAGACAGTCCTGTAATAGTCGCTGTGCTTCATGTGTAAAATATGAACAGTCAGTTTTTAGTAAAGACAGTTATGTATTAATCACTGTCCATTCATCTGTTTTCTAACCACTGTATTTAATTCAGGGTTGCAGGCCAGCAGAAGTCTATCTTGACAAGCAATGTGTGGAGGATGGAAAAAAAGCCAGTCCAGAGCACACAGACGCACACAGACACGCACACACTCACACCAGGGCCAATCTGCCCCCAAGCCAGCACCTTCCTCCTGTGGGAGGAAACTGGACCACCTGGAAGAAACCCACACAAACAGGGGTTAGAACCTACAAGGTTTGGGGAGGTGGAGCCCATCATCAGAATGTAACCCAGCGAGCTTGTATTCAGAGGCAGAAACGCTAACCACCATGCTCCATGTATGAAATATTAAATTATTTTAATAATTACTGTGTTTCATTTATAAAAGTATTGTACTCTGTGTTCAGTAAAGTCACAGTCACAGTTTTCACGGTTTTCACAGATATTTTTAACCTTTCGCTTTTACCATCTTTTGTTCCCCTGTGTTTTAAGAAAACTATGATTATTCCAGTCCCAAAGAAAAATACTGCCACCTTTTTAATGATTAACACCCACCATCATGAAATGGTTCGAAAGGCTGGTGTTGGGGCTCATTAACACAGTGGTACCTGAGTGCTTAGACCCCCTGCAGTTTGCATACCGGCGTAACAGGTCCACTTCCCTCAGGCTGTCAGATTCCTGAACTCTACCCCCACGTCTGACTCACACTCAGGCGTCTGCTACTTAACTTGTTGTTGCTGCCGCTGTTCTGTGTTTTTGTATTTTGCTGTTTCCTTGATGTCTTTGTACAGGAGCAGACATGCAAATAGGCATTTCATTGCACTTGTGCACATGACCATAAACTCTGCTCTCACTCTCAAGTAGTAGCCACTGTGTTCCATGTATGAAATATTACAGTCAGTGTTCAGTCAAGACAGTCCTGTAATAGTCACTGTGCTTCCTCTGTAAAATATTACAGTCAGTGTTCAGTAAAGACACAGTCCTGTAATAGTCACTGTGTTTTATGTATATAATAGTACTGTCAGTGTTCAGGAAAGACACGGTCCTGTAATAGTCACTGTGTTTCATGTATATAATATTACAGTCAGTGTTCAGGAAAGACACAGCCCTGTAATGGGCACTGTGTTTCATGTACAAAGATTTCTGTCAGTGTTCTGTCATTAAGTTCACTAAGATATAAGATATGACAGCAGAGTTCAGTTTGTGCCCTGCTTATGGACATACACTCAGGCGGGCTCCATTTTGGTTCATGATTTATTTTATTATATTCTGCTGAAAAACAAACTGAAGAGGGATGAACAGATATCAAAAGCCCCCCTGATCGCAATAGTGATTGTGGTGGACAGCTGGTTCAGTCTTCGCTGGATGCCGGTCTTAGTTGCTGGCCATGGTGCTGGTCAGCCAGCTGGTGAACTGGCAGACCCTGGTGTAGACACCTGGGTGACCCTCCTCAGCACAGCCATACCCCCAGGACACCACACCCTGGAGCTGACCGCTACACACCACTGGACCCCCAGAGTCACCCTGAGAGAGAGAGAGGGGTTAATACAGACATACTGACTGGACACTCCAGTACATTAACACTGCACTGAGAGAGAGAGGGGTTAATACAGACACACTGACTGGACACTCCAGTACATTAACACTGCACTGAGAGAGAGAGGGGTTAATACAGACACACTGACTGGACACTCCAGTACATTAACACTGCCCTGAGAGGACAGGTGGTGTGCTGGGCTGGTCAGTACCTGGCAGGAGTCCTTTCCTCCCTCAATGTATCCGGCACAGAACATGGATGAGGTGATCATGCCAGGGTAGGCGTTGTCACAGTCCTGTTCGGACAGGATGGGGATGTCCAGGCACTGCAGCCTGTCTCCGCTCACTGAGGGAGGGGCAGACAGAGCAGAGAGTGAGGAAGGAGGCTCAGCCCTGAGGCCGAGGCGCTGGGGGCCCCTAGAGGGCGCTTGTGTCACTGCTTCATGGTCAGTGGCTCGCGGGCCGGCCGGCTGCTCACCCGAGCTCATGGTGTTGCCCCAGCCGGACACTCGGCACATGGTGCCCGCGGGGGCGCAGCTGGTGGGGAGGGGCACGGGCTGGATGTCGCTGCCCAGGGTGACGGGGCTCTGCAGCTTGATGAGCATGATGTCGTTGTCGATGGTGTAGGGGTTGTACTTGGGGTGGCGGATGACGCGCGACGAGGAGATGAACTGCTCCGTCCCCTCGGTCACCCTGATGTGGTGCTCCCCCAGGCGCACCTCTATACGGCTGTGGGGGCACAGGGAGAGAGAGAGACAGGAGGGTGATGCCCGCTGACTGAGAACTGCAGAGGACGTCCTGTATCACACTGTTCTCCTGGCACACAGGCCAGAGACCAGAGATCAGAGTCTCACAGAGGCCAGAGACCAGAGACCAGAGTCACACAGAGGCCAGAGACCAGAGACCAGAGTCACCAAGTCACCCAGAGACCAGAGTCACACAGAGGCCAGAGACCAGAGATCAGAGACCAGAGTCACCAAGTCACACAGAGGCCAGAGGCCAGAGTCACACAGAGACCAGAGGCCAGAGTCACACAGAGGCCAGAGACCAAAGATCAGAGTCACCGAGTCACACAGAGGCCAGAGGCCAGAGTCACACAGAGACCAGAGGCCAGAGTCACACAGAGGCCAGAGACCAAAGATCAGAGTCACCGAGTCACACAGAGACCAGAGACCAGAGTCACACAGAGGCCAGAGACCAAAGATCAGAGTCACCGAGTCACACAGAGACCAGAGACCAGAGACCAGAGTCACCAAGTCACACAGAGGCCAGAGGCCAGAGACCAGAGTCACCGAGTCACACAGAGACCAGAGACCAGAGACCAGAGACCAGAGTCACACAGAGGCCAGAGACCAGAGACCAGAGTCACCGAGTCACACAGAGACCAGAGACCAGAGTCACACAGAGGCCAGAGACCAGAGACCAGAGTCACCGAGTCACACAGAGACCAGAGACCAGAGAGACAGGTACACAGACAGTCAGGTACACTAGACACTCACGATTTGTAGCAGTGTGCAGCCGACACCACCCACTGTGCATTGACCAGGGAGCCCCCACAGAAGTGATACCCAGCGTTCAGAGACACCTGCCAGGGCTGGGAGTGGGGCTGACACTCGTACCCCCCAACAATCTTATCATCGTCCAGGGCAGCTACAACACAGAGAGAGAGGGGTTCATACAGACACACTGACTGGACACTCCAGTACATTAACACTGCACTGAGAGAGAGGGGTTAATACAGACACACTGACTGGACACTCCAGTACATTAACACTGCACTGAGAGAGAGGGGTTAATACACACACTGACTGGACACTCCAGTACATGAACACTGGACTGAGAGAGAGAGGGGTTAATACAGACACACTGACTGGACACTCCAGTACATTAACACTGCACTGAGAGAGAGTGGGGTTAATACAGACACACTGACTGGACACTCCAGTACATTAACACTGCACTGAGAGAGAGGGGTTAATACAGACACACTGACTGGACACTCCAGTACATGAACACTGGACTGAGAGAGAGAGGGGTTAATACAGACACACTGACTGGACACTCCAGTACATTAACACTGCACTGAGAGAGAGTGGGGTTAATACAGACACACTGACTGGACACTCCAGTACATTAACACTGCACTGAGAGAGAGAGGGGTTAATACAGACACACTGACTGGACACTCCAGTACATTAACACTGCACTGAGAGAGAGAGGGGTTAATACAAACACACTGACTGGACACTCCAGTACATTAACACTGCACTGAGAGAGAGGAAAATTCTCTACAAAGATATATCATATATATATACATCACAGATGTTAATATTATTTTCTAGTGTCCCTCTTTAACCCCTTCTCAGTGAATTCGTGGTTCGTTACTCACCAGCGATGCCGGCCAGCAGGAGGAGAGCCAGAGTCCTCATGATTCCCTGTGGATGCAGATCAGCGATGAGGCCGGAGTCGGGATTCCCTGGCAATTATATGGAGCACACACTGACCCCCCCTCCTTCAGACACGCCCCCCCGCAGCACCCTGTTCAGCCCAGGGGCCTTGAGATTAGCCTGAGGGTAATTATTCATTAACTGCCCCCAGGTAACACCCTGCACGTTCCCACAGACAGGCCCGTCTTCTATTCCAGGCCTGGTGATCCTTGTGTGTGGAGCTTGCATGGCCCCCTGGGTTTCCTCCCACAGTCCAGAGACGAAGGGGAGGATGTTCTCCCTTGGTGAGCACGCCAGTCATTCCCGATTATCGATTATTGATCTGGGCTTTAAGGAAGGGATGGAGAGCTGGGCGGTCACACAGCTGGAGAGTCCTGTCCGGTCCTCTGTGGGCACGGGGAGGGGGGCAGTCTGAGTGTGGGGTGTCCCTTCGCAGGAGAGTGATTTTGGGGCTCCCAAGTGTCTGGGGGACAGGGCTACATGGATCATCGCTGCAAGAAGTGAGGCATCCCCCTCCCCCACGGTTCACCATTCGCCCCCCAGTCCTGCTTAGACCCACACTGGTGCCGGGCACTTCATCGCCCCTGTGGGGCACATGGGATCTGGATTATGAAACTTGATGGCAAAAAAAATCTCATGATTAACAAGAAGAATTCCTTGCATTTACTGTATACAGCGCTTCCCATAAATCACTTCACATACATAAGAGGACCCTGCTGAGGAGCAGCTCCACCTTGGAGACACACAGGGATCATTCTGCACCAGCAGTCCCACCTGGGAGACACACACGGGTCATTCTGCACCAGCAGCCCCAGCTGGGAGACACACAGGGGTCATTCTGCACCAGAGGCCCCAGCTGGGAGACACACAGGGGTCGTTCTGCACCTGCAGCCCCAGCTGGGAGACACACAGGGGTCGTTCTGCACCAGCAGCCCCAGCTGGGAGACACACAGGGGTCGTTCTGCACCAGCGGCCCCAGCTGGGAGACACACAGGGGTCGTTCTGTACCAGCGGCCCCAGCTGGGAGACACACAGGGGTCGTTCTGCACCAGCTGCCCCACTGCACACAGATCAGGGGGAGGAGAGACAAACTGCAGCACCAGGTGGATTAAGGCAGAACTGTAGGGAGGACAGCCTGCCCAGCCCAGAGTGGGGTTCAGTCAGGACTCTGGGTTTGACACCCCCACTCTCAGGACCAGTGTCCTGGGACCTGTAATGGCCCCATTCTCAGGACCCCAGTTTAACAGCTCCTGCAGCACAGTGTGTGTATTCTGGACCAGAGGGAAGAGAGCGCCCCCTGCTGGTCCCCCCGCGCCGCTGACAGCAGCAGCCTGGTGTTCCCCAGAGCTCTCTGTCCTCAGTCCTGACCAGGCCCAGCCCTGCAGAGCAGGCCAGGGTCCAGTCAAGCGCATCATTTCCTGAATTCCAAGTGTCTTTAATTGATTCCAGGTCTGTCAGTTGTTGGGTCCCTGATGGTGCAGCCCGGCCCGGGTGTGCGGGAAGGTGAACTCGAGTGAACCCAGGGGCCCGGAGACACTTTATCAAGTCTGACGCCACGTTCCGAAAAAAACACAGGGGCCTTGAGGCCCAGCTGAGAGAGAGAGGGATGCAGCTGCCCCCTTCCCACCGCAGGGCCAATCAGAGGCCCGCGAGGGGGGAGGGGTCCGCAGGCCGTGCGGATAAAAGCCCCGGGTTCCAGGAGAGACTCTCATCCAACAGGACTGTGATTGCGAGCAGCCATGAGGTGTCTGGTTTTCATCCTTCTTCTGGGAGCTGTGGGTGAGTTGGACCAGCACTAACGTAGAGAGTGTCATAACGATTTAAACTAATTAATCTGTTCATGTACTGGAGTGTCCAGTCAGTGTGTCTGTATGAACCCCTCTCTCTCTCAGTGCAGTGTTAATGTACTGGAGTGTCCAGTCAGTGTGTCTGTATTAACCCCTCTCTCTCTCAGTGCAGTGTTAATGTACTGGAGTGTCCAGTCAGTGTGTCTGTATTAACCCCTCTCTCTCTCAGTGCAGTGTTCATGTACTGGAGTGTCCAGTCAGTGTGTCTGTATGAACCCCTCTCTCTCTCTGTGCAGTGTTAATGTACTGGAGTGTCCAGTCAGTGTTTCTGTATTAACGCCTCTCTCTCTCAGTGCAGTGTTAATGTACTGGAGTGTCCAGTCAGTGTGTCTGTATTAACCCCTCTCTCTCTCAGTGCAGTGTTAATGTACTGGAGTGTCCAGTCAGTGTGTCTGTATGAACCCCTCTCTCTCTCAGTGCAGTGTTAATGTACTGGAGTGTCCAGTCAGTGTGTCTGTATTAACCCCTCTCTCTCTCAGTGCAGTGTTAATGTACTGGAGTGTCCAGTCAGTGTGTCTGTATTAACCCCTCTCTCTCTCAGTGCAGTGTTAATGTACTGGAGTGTCCAGTCAGTGTGTCTGTATTAACCCCTCTCTCTCAGTGCAGTGTTAATGTACTGGAGTGTCCAGCCAGTGTGTCTGTATTAACCCCTCCCTCTCTCAGTGCAGTGTTAATGTACTGGAGTGTCCAGTCAGTGTGTCTGTATTAACCCCTCTCTCTCAGTGCAGTGTTAATGTACTGGAGTGTCCAGTCAGTGTGTCTGTATTAACCCCTCTCTCTCAGTGCAGTGTTCATGTACTGGAGTGTCCAGTCAGTGTGTCTGTATGAACCCCTCTCTCTCTGTGTTGTAGCTGCCCTGGACGATGATAAGATTGTTGGGGGGTACGAGTGTCAGCCCCACTCCCAGCCCTGGCAGGTGTCTCTGAACGCTGGGTATCACTTCTGTGGGGGCTCCCTGGTCAATGCACAGTGGGTGGTGTCGGCTGCACACTGCTACAAATCGTGAGTGTCTAGTGTACCTGACTGTCTGTGTACCTGTCTCTCTGGTCTCTGGTCTCTGTGTGACTCGGTGACTCTGGTCTCTGGTCTCTGGCCTCTGTGTGACTCTGGTCTCTGGTCTCTGTGTGACTCGGTGACTCTGGTCTCTGGTCTCTGGCCTCTGTGTGACTCTGGTCTCTGGTCTCTGGTCTCTGGTCTCTGTGTGACTCGGTGACTCTGGTCTCTGGCCTCTGGCCTCTGTGTGACTTGGTGACTCTGGTCTCTGGTCTCTGGTCTCTGTGTGACTCGGTGACTCTGATCTTTGGCCTCTGGCCTCTGTGTGACTCTGGCCTCTGGCCTCTGTGTGACTTGGTGACTCTGGTCTCTGGTCTCTGGTCTCTGTGTGACTCGGTGACTCTGATCTTTGGTCTCTGGCCTCTGGCCTCTGTGTGACTTGGTGACTCTGGTCTCTGGTCTCTGGTCTCTGGTCTCTGGTCTCTGTGTGACTCGGTGACTCTGGTCTCTGGCCTCTGTGTGACTCTGGTCTCTGGGTGACTTGGTGACTCTGGTCTCTGGTCTCTGGCCTCTGTGTGACTCTGGTCTCTGGCCTCTGTGTGACTTGGTGACTCTGGTCTCTGATCTCTGGTCTCTGGCCTGTGTGCCAGGAGAACAGTGTGATACAGGACGTCCTCTGCAGTTCTCAGTCAGCGGGCATCACCCTCCTGTCTCTCTCTCTCTCTGTACCCCCACAGCCGTATAGAGGTGCGCCTGGGGGAGCACCACATCAGGGTGACCGAGGGGACGGAGCAGTTCATCTCCTCGTCGCGCGTCATCCGCCACCCCAAGTACAACCCCTACACCATCGACAACGACATCATGCTCATCAAGCTGCAGAGCCCCGTCACCCTGGACAGCGACATCCAGCCCGTGCCCCTCCCCACCAGCTGCGCCCCCGCGGGCACCATGTGCCGAGTGTCCGGCTGGGGCAACACCATGAGCTCGGGTGAGCAGCCGGCCGGCCCGCGAGCCACTGACCATGAAGCAGTGACACAAGCGCCCTCTAGGGGCCCCCAGCGCCTCGGCCTCAGAGCTGAGCCTCCTTCCTCACTCTCTGCTCTGTCTGCCCCTCCCTCAGTGAGCGGAGACAGGCTGCAGTGCCTGGACATCCCCATCCTGTCCGAACAGGACTGTGACAACGCCTACCCTGGCATGATCACCTCATCCATGTTCTGTGCCGGATACATTGAGGGAGGAAAGGACTCCTGCCAGGTACTGACCAGCCCAGCACACCACCTGTCCTCTCAGGGCAGTGTTAATGTACTGGAGTGTCCAGTCAGTGTGTCTGTATTAACCCCTCTCTCTCAGTGCAGTGTTAATGTACTGGAGTGTCCAGTCAGTGTGTCTGTATTAACCCCTCTCTCTCTCAGTGCAGTGTTAATGTACTGGAGTGTCCAGTCAGTGTGTCTGTATTAACCCCTCTCTCTCTCAGTGCAGTGTTAATGTACTGGAGTGTCCAGTCAGTGTGTCTGTATTAACCCCTCTCTCTCTCAGTGCAGTGTTAATGTACTGGAGTGTCCAGTCAGTGTGTCTGTATTAACCCCTCTCTCTCTCAGTGCAGTGTTAATGTACTGGAGTGTCCAGTCAGTGTGTCTGTATTAACCCCTCTCTCTCTCTCTCAGGGTGACTCTGGGGGTCCAGTGGTGTGTAGCGGTCAGCTCCAGGGTGTGGTGTCCTGGGGGTATGGCTGTGCTGAGGAGGGTCACCCAGGTGTCTACACCAGGGTCTGCCAGTTCACCAGCTGGCTGACCAGCACCATGGACAGCAACTAAGACCAGCGTCCAGCGAAGACTCTGGACACCATTGCCTCTCAGACTGGCGCCGCCCGCTGGGAGTGTCCCCATGGCGCCAGGGACGGTGCGACACATTGAGTTGAATAAATTTTCTGACCTCAGCTTCCTGTCTCGAGTCGTTCTTCCTTGACTCTGGTCAATAGTGTGAAATAACCCAGTGTCGGGGTGCACAGCTCCCTCAGCCAGGAGTATTATACCCCAGTGTTGGGGTTCACCGCTCTCTCAATGAGGAGTGTCGCACCCAGTGTTGGGGTTCATAGTTCCTTCAGTGATGGGTGTGAGGCACATGCAGTCAGCCACACCCAGCCTCACGCAGCCTCACGCAGAGTCACGCAGAGTCACGCAGAGTCACGCAGAGTCACGCAGAGTCACGCAGAGTCACGCAGAGTCACGCAGACAGGCACAGGCAGACGAAGCAGACGCAGCAGAGCCACGTAGACTCACACAGACAGACAGACGCAGCAGAGCCACGTAGACTCACACAGACAGACAGACGCAGCAGAGTCACGCAGATGCAGCAGAGCCACTCAGAGTCAAGCAGACGCAGCAGACTCACGCAGACAGGCAGACGCAGCAGAGTCACGCAGAGGCACGCAGACAGGCACAGGCAGACGAAGCAGACGCAGCAGAGCCACGCAGACTCACACAGACAGGCAGACGCAGCAGAGTCACGCAGAGTCACGCAGAGTCACGCAGAGTCACGCAGAGTCACGCAGAGTCACGCAGACGAAGCAGGGCCACTCAGAGTCACGCAGAGTCACGCAGAGTCACGCAGAGTCACGCAGAGTCACGCAGAGTCACGCAGAGTCACGCAGACGCAGCAGAGTCGCAGATGCAGTGGACGCGCTGTGTGAGAGACGCAGGATCCCCTCCTTCAAGCACAGACTCACAGACTCAGGGTGAACCACAGCCGTCTTTATTTCAACGTCTTGTATCCCACTGAAACCCTCAGGCCGTGGAGCAGCCCCGTGCCCCCCTGCGGCAGTGCCCCCAGTGTCCGTGTGTGCTTGTGTCCGAGCTCCTGCGCTCCCAGACTCCCGGCATTCCGGAAGGCGGAGATCTGCGTCAGTGAGAACACAGGCAGGAAAGAGCCGGGCTGCCACAGAATCAAACACTGTAACTGGACCCCAGTGACCCGGCCCAGTCCAGAGCAGCCCTGAGGCCTCAGGGCGACTGGGCCCCAGTGACCCGGCCCAGCCTGGGGCCTCAGGGGGAGGTGCTGGCCCCACCCTGGTCCCTCTCCTCCCGATACCCGCGGAGAAGCACGTTCAGCAGCGTGTGCTCACTGTCCGGCCGCCGCGTGATCAGAGGAGGGTAGGGGTTACCCTTGTACTCCAGCACCGCCATCTTGGCCCGGTCCAGGTTCTGGCGGTTGGGGATCTGGAACATACGAGTATAGTGGCTATCCTGTCCCTGGAAACGGGGTACCAACACCTGGAAGAGTTTGGGGACCAGGTCCTTCTCCTAGATAGAGAGAGAGGGGTTCATACAGACACACTGACTGGACACTCCAGTACATTAACACTGCACTGAGAGAGAGAGGGGTTAATACAGACACACTGACTGGACACTCCAGTACATTAACACTGCACTGAGAGAGAGAGGGGTTAATACAGACACACTGACTGGACACTCCAGTACATTAACACTGCACTGAGAGAGAGGGGTTAATACAGACACACTGACTGGACACTCCAGTACATCAACACTGCACTGAGAGAGAGAGGGGTTCATACAGACACACTGACTGGACACTCCAGTACATTAACACTGCACTGAGAGAGAGAGGGGTTAATACAGACACACTGACTGGACACTCCAGTACATGAACACTGCACTGAGAGAGAGAGAGGGGTTCATACAGACACACTGACTGGACACTCCAGTACATTAACACTGCACTGAGAGAGAGAGGGGTTAATACAGACACACTGACTGGACACTCCAGTACATTAACACTGCACTGAGAGAGAGGGGTTAATACAGACACACTGACTGGACACTCCAGTACATTAACACTGCACTGAGAGAGAGAGGGGTTCATACAGACACACTGACTGGACACTCCAGTACATGAACACTGCACTGAGAGAGAGAGGGGTTAATACAGACACACTGACTGGACACTCCAGTACATGAACACTGCACTGAGAGAGAGAGGGGTTCATACAGACACACTGACTGGACACTCCAGTACATTAACACTGCACTGAGAGAGAGAGGGGTTAATACAGACACACTGACTGGACACTCCAGTACATTAACACTGCACTGAGAGAGAGGGGTTAATACAGACACACTGACTGGACACTCCAGTACATTAACACTGCACTGAGAGAGAGAGGGGTTAATACAGACACACTGGACACTCCAGTACATGAACACTGCACTGAGAGAGACGCACGTACCGTTAGCCAGAAGTCGGCCATTTTCATTGCCTTCTCATCAGTGTCTCCTCTCTTGGCGAAGTCAATCAGCTAGAGGAACGAGAGAGAGAGAGAGAGGGGGGGGGCTTGAGACTGTGTCCCGAGTTTCATCAGGAGCCCACAGCTCCCGAACGCCGTGTCAGACAGCAGCCAGTAAGAGCGACAGCGGCCTCAGGACACCCGTGGGACCTGAGGGGAGCCGTGTTAGCGCCTCTGTCGCAGAAAGGGGGCGGGGGTCGCGCTCTTGAACCCGCGGGGACGCTGCGCTTGTTGGCAACGTGTCTGAGGCTCTTGAGGCGGTCAGCCCGCAACGGCGACGGCAGGAGCGGCGCTGCTAGCGGCGACCCTACCTTCTCGGCGTATATCCGCACCTCGTCGGCCCTCGCCCAGGTGGTCTCGATGCGCTCGTGTCGGACCAGGCCGGTCAGGATGTTCCTCAGCATGTTGATGCGGGACTCGGGTCCGAGCCCCATGCGCCGCCCATAGCGGCCGTGGGAGATCAGAGTCCGCAGGGACAGGCGCATGGCGAGCTCGGGGGGGCGAGGAGGTGAAGAAGAAGAAGACCCACCCAAACCGTGGGCTGTGTCACGGCCTGACTAGCTGAACAGTGTATACTGTTTTTATTAACGAAAGTATATACCGTATTATTACCCGGAGCCGGGACAATTAAAGGCGACTGACCTCCCTGCCTACAACACCGTGAGCAGCCATCTTGAGCTCCACTCGAAATCCTGTCCGTGTGGGAAACAAGGACTGTGGACCTAGTGAGCAACACGGTTCCTTTGCTTCCGATTATGAAGGGCTGGGGGGCATACATGAGGAATGAAGGTTTGAGGGTGCTCCTGCCCGTCTTGTCATACCGCCCTCCCCTCCCCGATTTCGAAACAACAGAGCGCCGCCTTCAAAACGCTCCGATGGGCGCTGTAGGGATTCATGCCTGGAAATGTACCCTGCTGCTTCAGCACCCCGGTCTCATCCAGCCCTGGTCTGTGTTTCCGGAGGGGCAGAGGAGGACTGCTGCTCCACACCAAGAAGTGCAGCGCGGAAAGCTGTCCCCCCGGGTCAACAGGTTCCCCTGAGCAGAGTTCCTGTCAAAGAGCCCTTATCACGGAAAAGGCAGGGAAAGAGGAAAGTATTAGCAAGTTGGATAATTCTGTATCTATGCTTTATGTTATGTTAATTATGTTTTTCTTCTACTGTGATTATGTTTATTATATCTAGCTCGTTATGTCTATACCTATACCTGTATCTTACCTACGTCTCATTCAAAGTACAAAAAGCTTTATTGGCATGACCAATGAATTAAACTGTTGCCAAAGCAATTAACAGAACATTTACAATAAAAACATGTTATTAGACATTAACGTACATCACGTTAATCACCATATCTATAACGGTATCAATTTCTGTAACTGTATCTATATTTATATCCTTTGTACTTCAACAGTATCTCTATAAAAGGCAAAATGTTAAATGTACAGTTCCTAGATTGTGCCACAAGGTGGCAGTGTAGCTACATTGTCTTCTCTTTCGCCGTGGAAAAGTTGGAAAAACTTTTTACTCCTGTACGATTTTCCAACTCTGTCTCTCTCTCCCGCCGTGTCTCTGTTACTCTCTGTTGTTCTCCCTCTCCAGGACATTGACCAGCCCTCCAGGGCTGGACAGGCCTGCAGACACAGTGATCGGTATCTACAGGACCAGTACTGGACAGGCCTGCAGACACAGTGACCAGTCTCTACAGGACCAGGACTGGCCTGCCCTGCTCTGAGAGACACGCTGTTGTAATGACCCTCTTAAAACCAGGATCTTAAGAGTGATGTACCTCAGGGGTACAACAGCACTGTCCCAGCTGGGACCCGAACATGATCCCTTGCAGTCACAGGGACAGGGTCCTGATAATCACTCCTTCAACTCGGCAGTTTGAGTCTCTGTCCTGATGCCTCCAGGTGGGCTCGACAGCTCGCCTGATGACATCCAAGTGGGCTGCACATTGCTGGGGCTGGAGGGGATCCCCATGACCTGTAAAGCGCTTTGAGTGGAGTGTCCAGAAAAGCCCAATATAAGTGTGAGGAATTATTATTATTATTATTATTAACAAATAGGCCACTTAATGAGGTTAGCCAGTCATCTGCTTTAGCTGGCTCCCTTCATTGCCTCGCTCCTCGGCCTTCAGTCTTTCTGCAGTGTCCCTCGTGTCGATCCTGCGGGCCGGTCCAGTCAGTGTGGGGGCGCAGGGGGTCTGTGGGACTGTCACTATTGTCCCAGCACCCGGTGCTCTGAGGCAGGGTGCTGACTGACTGACAGCTCCTTGCTCCCCTGCACAGTGAACACGAGCTGGTCTGAGAGTTAGAGCCATTCATCACCAGCCTGCTGCAGACCGAGAGAGACAGGGGGAGAGAGGAGAGAGGAGAGAGGAGAGAGGGGAGAGGAGAGACAGGGGGAGAGAGGAGAGAGGAGAGAGGAGAGACAGGGGGAGAGAAAGGGGAGAGAGGAGAGACAGGGGGAGAAAGGAGGAGAGGAGAGAGGAGGAGAAGAGAGAGGAGAGAGGGACAGAGAGAGGAAGGTAGAGAGACAGACAGAGAGAAAGACAGAGGGGACAGAGACAGAGAGAGGAAGGAGGACGTCTTGTCCATTCTCATCTGTTCTGACATGAAGTACCAGGAATTTCACAGTGGAACACTGAGGTCAGCTCAGGGTTCGGGCAGGGTGTCCCGCAGGGGGACACAGCCAGCTCAGCTCAGGGTTCGGGCAGGGTGACCCGCAGGGGGACAGAGCCAGCTCAGCTCAGGGTTCGGGCAGGGTGTCCCGCAGGGGGACACAGCCAGCTCAGCTCAGGGTTCGGGCAGGGTGACCCGCAGGGGGACAGAGCCAGCTCAGCTCAGGGTTCGAGCAGGGTGACCCGCAGGGGGACAGAGCCAGGTCAGCTCAGGGTTCGAGCAGGGTGACCCGCAGGGGGACAGAGCCAGCTCAGCTCAGGGTTCGAGCAGGGTGTCCCGCAGGGGGACAGAGCCAGGTCAGCTCAGGGTTCGAGCAGGGTGTCCCGCAGGGGGACAGAGCCAGGTCAGCTCAGGGTTCGAGCAGGGTGTCCCGCAGGGGGACAGAGCCAGGTCAGCTCAGGGTTCGAGCAGGGTGTCCCGCAGGGGGACAGAGCCAGGTCAGCTCAGGGTTCGGGCAGGGTGACCCGCAGGGGGACAGAGCCAGCTCAGCTCAGGGTTCGGGCAGGGTGACCCGCAGGGGGACAGAGCCAGCTCAGCTCAGGGTTCGAGCAGGGTGTCCCGCAGGGGGACAGAGCCAGGTCAGCTCAGGGTTCGAGCAGGGTGTCCCGCAGGGGGACAGAGCCAGGTCAGCTCAGGGTTCGGGCAGGGTGACCCGCAGGGGGACACAGACCGGTGGGCTCAGGGTTCGAGCAGGGGAATGCTGGCAGGGCTCTCTTGTGGCAGGACAGCTGTGATCAGCGCCGGTCAGACCACACAGCCGCCAGTACTGTGGTGCAGTAGCTGGCCGCCGCCCACTCTGCCTCAGCTAATTAGACCCAATTAAGCCAGTAAACACGGCCAGGGGCGGGAGCCCAGGGAGAGGGGTGTCTCCCCGCTGTCCGCGCAGGAGCGAGACGCGCGACTCCAAACGCCATCTGGCTGCTGAGCAGCCCAGAATTAATCCCAGCTGCTGGACAGAGACGGATGACCACTGCTTGACCAACTGGTCCATTTCTCAGGCTCCACTTTTCTCTAATGACCAGCGACAGGCTCAACTGGGCTGCAGTGTCAGTCAGCGAGTATGAGAACTAATCTTCCCAATAAAGCTGTCTCTTCCCTCTCTCCTCTCTCCTCTCTCTTCCCTCTCTCCTCTCTCCTCTCCCCTCTCTTCCCTCTCTCCTCTCTCCCCTCTCCTCTCCCTCTATTTCATGCTCTTCCCTCTCTCCTCTCTCCTCTCTCTTCCCTCTCTCCTCTCTCCCCTCTCCTCTCCCTCTATTTTGTGCTCTTCCCTCTCTCCTCAGTTCAATTCCAATGAGCTTTATTGTCCTGCCTGATGAAGTACCATGTTGTCAAAGACACAATTAACTCAACACCTACAGACACAAACACATCACAGGACATTGACACACAACATACAACACACAGAACATCAGTGAGAGGCTCACTGTTCCTCAGGCTGTGGCCATCTCTCTCCTCCCTAATCCCTCTCTCCTCTCTTCCTCTCTCCCCCCATTCTCTCTCTCACTCTGAGTGGACAGTCCGTGTGGCGATGAATGTGGGCTAAATCACAGTCTGGGTATTTATTTCTGTTTTTCATGCAATAATCAAAATTAAACTCACAGATAAAATTACTGTATATTTCTCTCTATTTAGTTACAGTAGTTTTTAATCAATTTATTATGGACTGAGTGTCTTTACAGTGACTCTCCAGCTCTGATGATGATGAAGGAGTGTTAGTGTGAAGATACAGAGGAGCTGGACTGAGTGTCTCTACAGTGACTCTACAGCTCTGATGATAATGATGATGATGATGACGATGAATGAATGAGCCCTGGTCATTCCCCACCCTTTGCCCCCTCATGATGAAGAACTCCTTTATTTCACCCAAGAAGCCCACTGACACTGGGGCACTGGGCAGGGGAAACAGAGGCTGGTGGCCATTCCAGTGGGAGAGAGGAGAGAGAGGAAGAAGAGCAGGAGGAAGAGGGGAGAGATGAGAGAGCGATGAAGGAGAGGAGAGAAGGGAGGGCAGAGGAGAGAGGAGAAAAGAGGTGAGAGGAGAGAGGGAGGGGTGAGAGGAGAGAGAGGGAGAAAAATGAGAAAATAAATGACTGTAGAAAGATATGACGATAGACTACACACAGCTTTAAATCTGAAAGGGAATTTGCGACACACTCCGCCGGTTTGTCACCCAGCTCTATAACGCTTTTTTCTTTCTGTATTTATTCTCTCTGTTATTTCTTCCTTCTGACTTCCTCAAGACCTCTGTGCCCCCTGTGTCTTTAAACCCACAGAACAGGAACAGCAGAGACTCCCCTCTCTGTCTCTGTATCTGTCTCTGTATCTGTCTCTCTGTCTGTCAGTCTGTCAGTCTGTGTCTCTGCCTGTCTGTCTGTCTGTCTCTTTATATCTGTCTAACTGTGTCTGCCTGTCCGTCTGTCTGTCAGTCTGTCAGGCTGTCTCTCTGTTTCTCTCTGCCTGTCTGTCTGTCTATCTGTCTCTTTATATCTGTCTGTCTGCCTGCCTGTCTCTCTGTACCTGTCTGTCTGTCTGTTTGCTTGTGTGTCTCTGTATCTGTCTGTCTGTGTGTTTTATAGATGTACCTGAATAAAGGTTAGGTGTAGCATCACTGGAGGATTACCCTGGAATTTAATAATAATAATAATAATAATAATAATGACGGTGACGATGAGGATGAGGATGAGGATGATGATGATGATGAAGACGTCGATGCTCTGGGTCAGTCATTAAGGCGCTCCTGCGAGAGAGCAGGAGGAGCGCCGGACCAGCGCACAGGCAGAGAGCAGACCAGCCAGCGCACAGCTCCTTATTTAATTTAGACGCCATGTGAAAATCGATCCTGCCATTCGATACGAAATCAGAATCAGGACGATTAAGCGCAGGAAATTAACTCTGAAAATATTTTTGATGGAGTACCTTGTACTCTCCCTAGCAAATGGACTGCAAAGTGGAACAAATGACAGCAGGCTAGTGGCGGAGACAGCCGCCCTCCATCTTCCATTAACGGATAATAGGAAAGGTCCAGCCCCCAGCCCTGCTCGGCGGCATTAATCAAAACAGCCCGTATATGAAGATTTATGTCTCTGAGCTGCTCCACTCGCGCGACTCCCCCAGCACAGCACAGAGCCGCGCAGCGCCGGGAGAGAGAGGAGGGAGAGAGGGAGACAGGAGGGAGAGAGGAAGAGAGACAGGGGGGAGAGAGGAGGGAGAGAGGAGGAGAGAGAGGAGAGGGAGAGGAGGGAGAGAGAGAAGGAGAGAGGGAGAGAGAGAGGAGGAGAGAGAGGAGAGGGAGAGGAGGGAGAGAGAGAAGGAGAGAGGGATAGAGAGAGGGAGAGAGAGAGGAGGAGAGAGAGAGGGAGAGGGAGGGATAGAGAGAGGAGGGAGAGAGGGATAGAGAGAGGATAGAGAGGAAAGAGAGAGGGATAGATGGAGGAGGGAGAGAGGAGAGAGGGGGGAGATATGCAGAGAGAGTAGAGGGAGGGAAAGAGGAGAGACAGAGGGAGAGGGGAGAGAGGGAGTGAAGAAAGAGGAGAGGGAGAGAAGAGAGGAGAGACATATAAGCGAGGGAGAGAGAGAAGAGACAGAGGGAGAGAGATGAAGGGGTGAATGGGGAGAGAGAGGGACAGAGTGGACAGAAAGGAGGGGGACACACACAGGTGCAGAAGGAGAGGGCCAGGGAGAGGCAAATAGATTCATCTATATATCAGTGTGTGTGATTGCTGCTCAATTCTCTCACTCTTCAGCACAACAAACAGACACAAACACACAAACTCCAAAGTTAATCCCCACGATGTTGGGACAGTGCCCCTGTCAGTGTACGGCACCCAAAGGCACCCACCTCAGTGTCCCAGTGTCCTAGTGAGACTGAGAGCATCAGAGCACTGCTGTAGGATAGACTGAGGGCATCAGGACACTGCTGTAGGAGACACTGAGGGCATCAGGGCACTGCTGTAGGAGAGACTGAGGACACTGCTGTAGGAGAGACTGAGAGCATCAGGACACTGCTGTAGGAGAGACTGAGGGCATCAGGGCACTGCTGTAGGAGACACTGAGGGCATCAGGGCACTGCTGTAGGAGAGACTGAGGACACTGCTGTAGGAGAGACTGAGAGCATCAGAGCACTGCTGTAGGAGAGACTGAGGGGATCAGGGCACTGCTGTAGGAGAGACTGAGGGCATCAGGGCACTGCTATAGGAGAGACTGAGGGCATCAGGGCACTGCTGTAGGAGAGACTGAGGACATCAGGGCACTGCTGTAGGAGAGACTGAGGGCATCAGGTCACTGCTGCAGAAGAGACTGAGGGCATCAGGGCACTGCTGTAGGAGAGACTGAGGGCATCAGGGCACTGCTGTAGGAGAGACTGAGGGCATCAGGTCACTGCTGTAGGAGAGACTGAGGGCATCAGGACACTGCTGTAGGAGAGACTGAGGGCATCAGAGCACTGCTGTAGGAGAGACTGAGGGCATCAGGGCACTGCTGTAGGAGAGACTGAGGGCATCAGGTCACTGCTGTAGGAGAGACTGAGGGCATCAGGACACTGCTGTAGGAGAGACTGAGGGCATCAGAGCACTGCTGTAGGAGAGACTGAGGGCATCAGGGCACTGCTGTAGGAGAGACTGAGGGCATCAGGGCACTGCTGTAGGAGAGACTGAGGGCATCAGGACACTGCTGTAGGAGAGACTGAGGACACTGCTGTTGGAGAGACTGAGGGCATCAGGGCACTGCTGTAGGAGACACTGAGGGCATCAGGGCACTGCTGTAGGAGACACTGAGGGCATCAGGGCACTGCTGTAGGAGAGACTGAGGGCATCAGGGCACTGCTGTAGGAGAGACTGAGGGCATCAGGACACTGCTGTAGGAGAGACTGAGGACACTGCTGTAGGAGAGACTGAGGGCATCAGGGCACTGCTGTAGGAGAGACTGAGGGCATCAGGGCACTGCTGTAGGAGACACTGAGGGCATCAGGGCACTGCTGTAGGAGAGACTGAGGGCATCAGGACACTGCTGTAGGAGAGACTGAGGACACTGCTGTTGGAGAGACTGAGGGCATCAGGGCACTGCTGTAGGAGACACTGAGGGCATCAGGGCACTGCTGTAGGAGAGACTGAGGGCATCAGGACACTGCTGTAGGAGAGACTGAGGGCATCAGGACAGTGCTGTAGGAGAGACTGAGGGCATCAGGG